>NC_062525.1:16539277-16696777 GCF_022655615.1 Tachysurus fulvidraco | reverse complement strand
TTAGGGATGTTCATTGGAGATGTTTATTCTGTAACGCAGTCTTGTCACCTCATAATATTAAAATGTTGTTAACAACAGAAGAGTTGATTGAAAAATTCAAGTCTAGATGATTACTAACTATCTGTTAATGTGTGGAAGATGTTTTGTCTTCAGGTTGCACACCTACCAAATGTGGCCGAGCCGTTTCAGACAGCGTGGTAACCGCAGACGAGGCTCAGACACTGAAGAGGTGCACACACACACATGCAACAGAACTGCACACACATTTGCTATTAAATAAAATGTCTTGTCGGATTCCACAGGTTAGCAGAAAAGGGCCTGGCGCTCGGCGGATCAGATGGAGGTGTGAGTAGAATTTCTTATTTGTGGATTCAGTCTATAATTTTATTACAAAATTGCTGAAACATGTGAAGACATTGAGCTGAGTGTTAGTGTATAAACAGGTGGCAAATTGCTCCTCTGTGCACTTTCCTGTGAATTACACAAGGGGGCAGTATAATACTAGACTATTTGCTTAAAAATGTAGTTAATCTGACTGACTCGCTTAGATGTTCGGCTCATGAGTCACACTTTCATGATGACTCTCAGATGTTAAATGTCTTTTTTTTTTTTTCTTTTTTTAAATCCACACATAGCCCCATTGAAGGATTAGATCAAATTATCTTGTGTGTTAAAGATTGCAGAGGTTTTTAGTTAAAGAAACCATTAATTATTTTTTTTTTATTTATGTCTAAAGGAAAAAAAGTCTGATATTATTTCTAACCTTTTATTTCTAAGGATTCAGTATATCATAATTCTGAAATTACAGTTCAAACCGGTTGTTTTGCTGTGATTTATTATTTTTTTGTATTATATCAAATAAAATAAAATACACATTTAAAAATACAACCTTGACCAAAAAATACAATGATGAATATTAATTTCTTTTTATATTATTGTTGATTCAGACATTTTTACATGATTCAGCAAATGATTCAGCCACTGAATGAATCAACTCAGATCGAGACCTACTCGAGCTGACACCCCACAACCCCATCACCTAAGTTAATAATTCATGCAATTTTTTTAATGAGCAAAATATGTTATTTTAATCCAAACATATTAACTTCATTCATAATAAGAAAAGAAAGCTTTCAGGATTCTTCAGCTCATCACTCTAATAATAATTGCCTTAAGCACTACCCTTAAGCAAGGTTTTTTGTTCCTACCCTTTGGTTTATTGCTTAAAAAACAATCACTGACAGGCAGCAGAAGAATTAGAATTCTGCAGTTTTCTGACATTTCTTCCGTATTACAGCTTTCAGGGCAAATTTCAGAAATATTGCCATCGGCGTGTTTTTCAGACTATTCAAAATCCTGTCACCTTTCCAGGAGGCTTATGGTTCAAGACACTAACCCAGCCTCACTGCCTCTTCATACAAGTCATCTTTTTATGAAGTGTGACTGTGTCGAGCTGTGGGTGAGCAGCAGTGTGTGTTTGGGCTTCAGCCAGACTCATCTGGAATTATTAATGTGTTGTGCTGAGAATCTCACAGCTGCCAATGCATCTATCTGCTGGGCCAGTGCAGCAGACTTAATCACACTAAAGTGTAAAGAGACTGTAAACACTGTAAGCACCAAAAGTACCAAAGGGCCTGAATTATTATTTTATCTGGAGGATTCATTTATCTCAAAGGGGAGACTTTGCTCTTCTGTGTTTTCCGTTGTAGACGATTGCTTTCATCAAACATACTCAACTGTTTGGATACGATTATTTGATCCGCAGTGTGTGTGTGTGTGCGCGTGTGTGTGTGTAGGCATCCATTCTGGATCTACACTCTGGAGCTTTGTCGATGGGAAAAAAGTTCATCAATATCTACAGGTAAGCAATTAAGTCAAGCCAACGTCACTAAGCATGTACGTAAAATGTGTCTCAGATCCGTTCGGCTAGTTTTACGTCTCAGAGTAAATACAGCAAGTCTTCTGTGTCTTTCATCCACACATCAGAATCTGAGTAATCACTACCTTTTTTTATTGGAAGACTGAGCAATACTTTTATTTCTCAAACTGCTCACCTGTATTCTTAACATCTGGATTTTGTGGAGTTACACTGCAACCTCACAGTGTTTGCATTTCTATGTGATATGTGCTGATGTGTTCACGATGCCACAGCCTGTCTGTACTGAGCCTGTATATATTTACCAGTCTTTTTATTCCAGGCTTTAAAAATATCAGGGTTGTTCAGGAGCAACACATTTTATTTAGCTCATCTGCTCTCTTTTCAACAGATATTTTAACAACCAAATACGAGATATCTTCACTGAAGACGATTTCAAACTCTACAGGTATATCTTCAATTCAATTTATTCATGGTAGAGTGTAGATTCTATTCATGGTCATTTTTACACAAACGAATTGTCTTGTTTGCAAATGAATTACAGAAAAATAGAATCGATGCTAAAAGATGTTGAAAGGAAATCTCTGAAAGTATGCTGGCAGCGTGACCCTGACCCAAATCATAATTCAATTTCAATTCAAGTTTATTTGTATAGTGCTTTTTACAATGGGCTTCGTCTCAAAGCAGCTTTACAGAACATAAACATAGAACAGAAGTTAAACATAAGGAGAAAAAAGAAATAATATAGTAAAAAATTAAGATATAGAGTTCACAGTGTGTATGTACAGTATGTATGTATGTATGTATATATGTATGTATGTATTTATTTATCCCCAATGAGCAAGTCTGAGGCAAAGACAAACAGATACACACAGAAGTTTTGTCACAACCTTCTCAGTTATATGACGAAGACAGTGAGAAACATCTGATAGATTTATGACAGATAAGTCACAGAAACTAGGGCAATGGGCAAAGATTGACAAAGCACTCTGGCAAAGTTAGAACAAATGTCTGGAAACGAGTGTGGATCAATGCATTAAGGGACAAGCCTCTCAGAAGAATACAAAAATTTGGTGGAAGTAGTTCTACCAAATTAAAGGGAGAATATATATATATATATATATATATATATATATATATATATATATATATATATATATATATATATATATATATACACACACACACAAATAATTGCACTCGATCACTTAGGATGAAGAATATAGCATCATTTCCTCATTAATATCTAAACTTTTTTAAATAACTTGCACTTTGAAAGATAACAATCATGAATTCCTGAAGAAATTGTCCTCCTCCGAATCAGGGCCGTGCGCAGCCGTATTCAGAGGGTGATTGCTGAAACATTTGGCCTGGACTCTAGTAATCTGTACCTCACCAAGCCCACCTTCTTTTCCCGTATCAACAGCACCGTTGCTAAGACTGCTCATGATGAGTACTGGCACCCACATATTGACAAGGTGACACACACACACACACACACTTTGATCACACAGGAACTAGGGGTGTAACATTACGATACAGCATGAAATGATGCACTGTGATGCAAAAGCATGCCAATGCGCAACAAGAAAACGTGTGACATCAGCTTACTATTAATTATTCATGTACTGCGGTTACACTGTTTGAACACCCAAGGTTTAATATACGCAATCCATACAGTTCAAATACTGCATATAGACAGCACAAAGGTCACAGTTTGAAGCTTTTCAGTCATTTTTAATTATGACACAGTCTGAAGAAATTGGGCATTTTAGCCAACTAGCTCTGTTTCTGCTTCTGTTTTGTTTGGTTCAGTTGATTCATTCGATCAATTTTTGTGGGGAATTTATACATTGAATTATTCTTAAGTTAAGCTGCACCTGTAGTAGATTTACATACATTATTAAACCTCTGTTCAAAGCCATTTTTGGCTAATTTAGTTTTATAGTGTTTACGATGCAGAAATTCTTGTTCAAAATATGGAATTGAAATTGTGAAGCTTAGGACCATAAATCTAACCATTACACCCCTAAATGAAATCTGTATATACTGACTGTGTCATTCCTCCACATTTGCAGTAATGATTCCAACCAGTAATTAGATCTCCAAATCTATCCCAACTCAACAAATAAGGCTTTATCTCCGGCACCTTTCTGACACTCGATCAGTTCTGATGTCAGTTAAACCTCTCATACATAATTAAAGTCACAAGCACAGGATACCAGATCTATCCATCTCTTTGGGTCAACAGATCTGTTAGAGGTCTAGAAGAGGTCGGAATCGTCTGCCTATAGTCCTTTCAACCACCTTAAGGTCACGAGCAGGTCTGGTTACTGAATTCTGTGCAACAGTGGCAGAATCCACAGTAAAGTGAAGTGGTCAGTACATTCAGACTGCTGTTTAGCGCTACAAAAGAGAACCACAATCAGCTATGTGTTAACTGTAGATAGTTCATTCTCACTATATCATCATCAGACACTGTGTTCGTAAATTGACCAATACCAAGCCCTGTCTTTGACTTCCAGACTGTTCAGACCCTGGCTGCATGAACTCCATGTCTTGCGTATTAGCAGAAAATCTAATTCACTATACTTAACTAAACAAATCACATTCTACTGAGAAATTACCTGGATCAATTTATACCATTGTGATACTTTTGAACCTGCCGAACAGAGTTCTGTAGCATTTCACCAGAAATGTATAAAAAAAATTACACTCACGATGTGAAAAGGTTTTACAGAAATATGTCCCCTTTTTTTGGAGGAACGGTTAGCCGAAGCTCTGAACATAGTCATGTGATATTAAAGCAGATAGCTTCATATAGCATAAGATGAGGAGAAAACGGTAAACATTGTTGTGTTCTAGTGATCGCAAATACTTATTTTGTTGAAAAGTCTCAACATGCCCTCAAGACCGTATCCAGTGAAAGTGATTAGGAGAGAGGAAGAAAACAATCCTTTCATAGTGAACATGGGTGTTTTAGAGCAGGATAATCACTCAGCTATGCAGGGTGGGGACTAATGATGCAGACTGTGACTAAGTCTACTACTCCGTGTAAATGTGTAATTTAGGGCGAAAATATTTGTGAACAGCTGTTTTTTTTTTTTTTTTAAACCTCTGCATAATGATTTGTTTGCATAGTAATTTGTTTGTATAGAAATATTGTCTTGCAATGTTTTGTGAAATTGTTTGTCCTATAACTTCTGCTTTCTTGTGATCTCAACACTCAGTGTTGCAGCATAGTGCTTTTATTGCAGTGTTTCAACATGCCCTACAATTATCTTTAGATATTTGGTTGATTTGTACAGCTGAGGTATGAAAGTCAGAGTGTGTTTTAATGGAGATGCAATTTGCTCCCACACACTCTAATTGGGGAGGGGGATCGCTTGACTCTTGGCCTGACTTCAAAAAGCATCACCTCCTGAGATAATCAGAGCAGCGAATGAGCCACATGAGAGGACAAAAAAATATTCCATCTCTTTATTTGAAGTCAGCATTTCTAATTGAATCCTATAATATTTTTAAAAGTGCATTTCAGACAGAGTTAATATATGTTTTCTCACCATGCAGGATATTAGCCAGAGCTCACCACAGTCTGTTTCTGCAAAAACCTTGTTAATAAATGTGGGGAGCAGATGTGTTCTTCAGCACTTACCCAAGATGCTTCCTAGCATGCTGATGAGGGATGAGCTCATCTTTCTCAAAACCCTTAATCTAATCGCTAATAAATAAGCTTACAAAACCGTTTCTTTTACTTATTTGTTCTTTTGTTAAAGTTACTTGAATTTCAGTGTTGTGATTAAGATTAGAAGGTTGAATCATAAATAAATATTTAAATACACTGTGGAAATCTGATATAAACATAGATACATGAACATAGTGGATTTACTGCACTGTATTAAGACCCAAGGCCATGGGTGCAGGTTACAGACCAAATTATTATTATTTATTTATTTTTGTCAGTATTTATTTACTTTTTGGCATTATTTCATTACACTGTGTATGTATGGTACAACCTCATAAATTGCATTCAGAAACTTCCTTGCAGTCATCGCTCATCATTTCCTGCCACACATTTTCTAATTGCCCCCAAGACCTCCTCCATTTACATAGAACTTATTAAACCGCTATGGTGTTAACATGATGTAATTTGATGTGCTGGCACCATTTGCTTCTTAAAGATTAGAGAGAACTTTTAACCGTGAAGTACGATTAAAAATGGAGAATTTTCCTGAATATGGAATTAAGGAAACAGCCAAAGCAGGACTTATGGACTTCTCAGTGAAGTTAAACCTTAAATAAGCAAATGTAAATTCTAGGAATATGAGACTTATTTGATTTGAATTCTCTGGACGTCTCCCCCCCATAAAAAAAAAAAAAATCTAAGGCGTACGGAAGAGCAGAAAACTGTCAGTGCGTGATAAGGAAAATCAGAGGTTATTTATATTAGATTAAGGAGAAAATGTTTCACAGTGCACATCATTCAGTGTAATTTATTTAATTTAGCCATGAAAGTTTTTTTTGGTGAGGGGGAAGAAATTTGCTTGGAAAGTGTCTGGAAGATAGACTGAATGAGAGAGATTTGTGCTTTCTACAGGTGACCTACGGCTCCTTTGACTACACCTCGTTGCTCTACCTAACAGATTATGATGTGGATTTTGGAGGGGGGAGATTCATCTTTATAGACCCAAACAGCAACCAAACAGTGGAGCCCCGTGCAGGTATACATCACTTTGTCTGAGAATACATGAATAATCCTTTTGAAAGTGATTTAATTGTGAAACCAAATTTACTCTGATACAAGTTGAATAAGTACGTTATACTGATGTCGGATAACAGATCAGTTAACAAGAAACGTGTAATTTGTGTGTCTACCACTCACATTAGGTTGATATTGCTTATGGCTTAGTTACAGTTTAGATGTTTCTTTTGTATTTTTAAACAGTAGTGAATTTAGGGCTCGCTTCACAGCTAGACATCTTATTAACACAGTTAAGCCGCCAGAAAGCTTATTTTTGTGTGTGTTTAGACTTGGTGTCATGTTAGATGTCTATTTTTATAGATGTAACAGAGTTCTCAGACCGAACAAATGCGATGTTCCTGCCTCGGCATTTTGTCTTCTTTTTTGGAGATCAAAATATATTCCTGTCCATTGAGAACAACATTAACTACATTCTCTGCTCTTTTAGCGTTTGGCCTTCTATCAGATTTACAAAAGATCTTGTAATACTGCTGGTGGCCTTTGTATGAAAGAAAACAAAACCTACACAGGTTGATGCTAGATTCCTAGATCTTGATGTGGATCTTTATTACTTTGATAATGAAGAGCATATTTACCAGTAGCACTAGATTAGCCATTATTATGAACTCAGTCTCAGCACGAAAGTATCATTTGGTGAAGGACAAAAACACAACCATCATCATGCTTTTGTACTTTTACATTACGTGTTTAATGAAACACAAGGGTATTGGTCATGTTCAGCAGTCGTTTGTATTGTGAATGCTCGTTCATCCATTTGTCAATCATTACGGAACTGGATGTTGTGGAACAAGCCCATGGTACTGACTCATTCTTTTATGTAAGCTTTCACTAAACCTGCATAATAACACGATCCACGAATAGCCGACTGATTAGGCTGACCAGTGCAGAAAGGCACACATCTGTCTTATGGTCTGATGTATTATATGAAAAGCTTTTTTGTAGAGTAGCTCTATTTCTGGAAACTACGTGTTCAGAGACCGAGCTGTTTTTATTTATTTATTTATTTATTTTAATACTGCAAATCTGTAGCGGTGGGGTGGGGTGGGGGTGGTGATCTGTCACTCACTGCTTGCTGAACACATTGAAAGTCACAGACAGGTGATGGCGAATGCAGATTAGTTGATATACTTTTGCTTATACCTTCCTTCCAATCACGCAGTGAAGGGTTTTTCCAGTCAGTGTCATTTCTGCTTATCAAAACAGATGCAACCAAAATACTCAAGTGCTGTAATATTTCACAACATTTCAGTTTTGAAAGAACTTTGGACATACTCTATTCATCAGCCCACTGATGTTCAGGTTATTGTCCTCGCTGTCGGTTCTGAATTGCTGTGTGACAGGTTTAAAGGGTTAGTCTACAAGTCTACAAGAGCCACAGTTTTCTGCACGGCTGTGCTGAGACAGTCATTTTGTGTTGATTAGCAATCATGGGCAGATGATGAACCTATGAACTTCACTAAGGTAATTACTACCCTGGCAGTAAGCTTGGCAATGGTGTGACTGATAATCAGCCTCCCTCTGAGGGGGAGGAGGGGAACAATGACAGACATTATCCAGTTGAGAAACCGGGCAGAAAATTGGACGTTGAGATGGTGGATGGTGGCTGATGGAGGGCGGTTACGAAGAGCACAGATATGAGGTTCAGAAGGTCACAGGTCAATAAATGAAATAGATATAAGGCTTCTGTCGAGTCAAAGTCATAGTGTATTGTCCTTCAGCCAGGCAACAGGGTGCTTAGCAGAAAGGAATTGCGATTCTCCAGAGCTCCAATGTGCAGTTGTAAACATACAATGAGCAGCCAGAACTACAGTGCAGAACTATAGTAGTCAACACAAAGTTTGGCTGTTGCACAATAAATATCAGTTCCCATTGCTTGGTTTTAGTGGAAAAGTAGCACTGAATGTAAAAGGACAATCCATGCTAAACATAACTATTTGCACGAGTAGTCTGGTTATTGCACAAGACAAGACTGAAAGTGTGTGTGGTTCACCCGTCACAGTCATGACAAGGCAGTGTGTTTTCAGTATTGTCAGATTGACTCGAGCAGCCCAATGGCATGTGGGGAAAAAGCTCTTGCAACGTCTGATAGTCTTGCACTGCATGCTGCAAACTTTGCTGTGCTTTCTTCTCAAGAGATTTGGTGTTTATAGACCATGTTAGGTCATCTGTGATGTGTAACCCAAGGAACTTGGCGCTTCTCAACGACTCAACAGTTGTGTGAATTGTGCGCTTCCTCGTGAAGTCAGCAATGATCTCCCCACTGACCTGTCATGACTGTGACTCATGACTAAACCAAGCACTGGAAACTGATAGTTATTGTTCAACATCCAACCTTTGTGTTGACTACTATAGACAATCAGTTAAAGTCTTTTGACTGAGATGTATTAATCAGTAAATATAACATAAACCGCACATGATTATCCGGAGCTGGAGTGCTCGCTGCCATACAGGGCACCTCCATCTGAGAGATTACTAAACATTTCTGAAAAGACCCAAAAGGCCTCAATAGCACGGAACTGTTAATGGTGTTAAATAAAAATGGCACATCTGCACATCACAGTGAGGAAACAGGGACATAGTGCTGGAGGAGATTGGGTGGGATGGATTGGGGGTGGGGGGTAATGGTGATGGTTGGATTGGGTCGAACAGGTGCTTTGACAGATTGGCGAATGACAGCAGCCAACCACAGGGGACAACCTGGCATCGCCCTTACAGAGAGCCTCGCTCTTTCAGTGCTTATTGTCTTTATAGGAAGTGATTTGTGCATTCCTGCCTCTTACTTCTTAAATCAAATGTGGCAGCGCACTGCGCTGTGAGGGTACGTCTGTACCTCGGCGCTTGTCCAAAAAGAGCGATATCAGAGAAAGAGACAGAGGAGCTTTTAGAAATATTATGTGTTTTGGATCCGATGGAATGGATTCTTTCACTCCATCTGTTTTGTGAAACAGCTTATTCGGGGCAGTACAAAACAAAACAAAAATATGTTTATGATCCTATTTTACATTTTTGCACATTCCGCAAGGCGTATCTAAACTTAACGAAGTAACTGTACATTCTGCTCTATATTTTTCCTTTTACACGGGGGACATGACTCGTATCGGATGTTGCGGAGTTTTATTGTTTTTACTCTGTGAAGTTAAAGTGTCAGAAGAAAGATTTAAAATTTCATTTGCCTCTGTATTACAAAATATAGGACTCAGTCCATACATGTATCTATTTCTATTCTTGGATGTCAATTAGCACCACAAAATGTAACTGTTCTTAAAGAAGAAACACAAAAGCAAGGAACAGTTCACTAGTCATCAAGGCAGACGGAAAACGTCACTTAATGAGTCTCATCTGTGAAACCTGGAAGTCTGTGTGGCCGCATTATGGAGTGTCTCGCTTGTTTTTATTAATTAAGCAATTGTTAAGTAACATTAAGGGACACATCACATTAGGTCAAAGTTCAAATTATTTCTAGACAGACATTTTTTTTTCTCGTTATTCAGATCTGAAATAAATACTTTTATTTGAAGGGGTTGACAAACAGCCTAATAACTATAAGAACTCAATAATAAATATAACAGCTTTCAGAATGTTTGGTTGCTCAATAATAACAAATAAAAAATCATGGACTCTATGCTTCATGACCCACTGCGTGAAAGGTCTGAGTCAGTGATCCACTCCACACGCATTAAACCTCAGTCTTGTGCTATTAATGTTATTCCTGCCATTGCACATCCTTCTTTATCCAGTTCTGTGTATAAATAGTAATGCTTTTTAATGTTAAAACCTTTTCAACACAAATAGCTCTCCGTATTATATTGATTATTGGGTTTGCTGTTGCTTATTGCTGACTCACTGAAAAATCCCAGCCAGCCTCATAAAGCGGCATTTGCAATCCATAATATTCCATCCTGCTTCTCAGTTTTTTTTTATTTGCGTAGCTTTAAAGAATAAACAGTTTCACTCAATAATTCAGTTAATGCATTACCACTTTCCCAAAGTTGTTCATTTAAAAAACGAAAGCATAATTGAAAATAATTTCCATGCTAAATTGCAGTCTACAAAGGTCAAATTCATGCAGACATAAGAGATAGCGGAGGTAATTTACATAAATTTCTTGTTAATGTTGTAAATGTCTCCTGTCATTGACACAGACACACGCTTGTCTAATTGGTTTTGGTGATGCTCGAGCGCGGCCAGTGAGCCGGCAGCTTTTTAAATTGTGTGAATTGGGTCCTGAGACGCAATGGGAATTTGTGCCGCTGCTCTTCCAGACTCGTCATAAGCACAGCTTCTCTGTGTTGTTTGCCATTAACATTCTAAAACATCACATACATTAAATCACAAACTGAACACAAGCTATGATTCAGTGCCTCAGGTTGAAGGTTGGAATTATGGAAAAACACCCCCATTGTGATCTTCACGCTCTTTTTCTTTGCAGGGCGAGTGTCTTTCTTTTCCTCAGGCTCCGAGAACCTCCACCATGTGGAGAAGGTGGCATGGGGCACGCGTTACGCCATCACCGTGTCCTTCACATGTGACCCCGATTATGCTATCGCCGATCCCAGCTTACCGTAGTGTCCTTCTGAGATGGCTGTAGCCCTGGGACAGAAACAAAACAAGAGAAGACACTTAGGTTTTCAGCCGAAATTTCCCTTTTTTTGTTTTCTTCAGGAAATAAAAACAGACAATATGAGCATGTTACGATGGAAAAACAACAATACCTGCATGAGTAATAATTGCCCTTTTTTTATTGAAAAGAAGATTCTCTTACAAAAGATTCTCTTTTTGTGGGAATTCATCCACCCCTGTGCTTCTGCTTTTGAATTTCTCTTTGCCTTTTTCCATGTTTTATATGTACTGTCTTCTTGGCCGCATCCCTTTTGTCAACAGTTGGCTCAGTTATCACAGTTTGGACAAACAGCACAAGTAGAAATTCTCAACAGGTGATATGAATGAAATTGCTCCTAGCCTAATGAAAGAGCAATTTAAAAGCGTTCGCAGGGGTTTAGCTTTCAGTACATTTCCTAGACTTCGCTGTGAAAATTTCTGAAGCATAATTGCTGAGAATGTTGTCCTCTGAAAAGGTCTATGACAGTTGCACGATCTGTTTGTCAATCACGCTCTCTACGACAGAAGGAGTCAAAGGTCTCAATAAACTCATGTGCTGGAAAAGTTTATTAATGCAGTCTTCCACGCAGACCTTTTACTCTCATGACATGCACGGAAATGCATCAATTTGCCCGCTCCCTGGAAAGTATATCTTGATCTAGAATAAACTCTACCAATTCAAATGTCATTTATTGATCCCAGTGCTTCAGATTTAATTGAGCGTAGTTATGCTTAATGCACTGTTTTATTGCTGTCATCAGTTAAGAATATTAAACTGTGGTTTCAAGACCTCATACTGATTTTTGCCCCTTTTTCTTCCATTTCTTTATATTACACAAAGAGACTCTCTGCTATTTAATTCTCCAATGCATGGACCACAACAAATGAAGTTTTAAGAGGCTAAAATTGCAAAATTCAACAATCATAAGACATAATCATTAATATTAAAAATGCTTAAAATATTACATGAAGAGACTCACTGTCCCACATCAGGATTTAAAAAAACAGATGCTCAGTGAGAGCTGTGCTGAACTGTCATCCCCCATATTTGTTACAAAATAAAGTCAGCTTTTGTCAGAACAAATTCAGGATCATTTAGTTGCGATTAGTGCATAATGTGACAATGGGTGGCAATTCTGCATAGATCGTAAAGTATTTGTGACTGAAGAAAGAGGCAGAACATTCAATCTGGGCTTTCAGCTAGGATTATATAAATCCAACTGCATAGCCCAGGTTTTGCTGATGGATGTGAAGCATGCTGAGTGAATGATTACGATGTTGAGCTGAACTTCTGAACCTCAATTGATCTCTTTGCTTTCTCTACGGCCATGGAGTGAAGCTGTGTCTGTCTGATGCCGAGATCACACGTGAGAGGAAAAGATTCTTTGAGAAATAATTCAAGCAAACAGATTTGATGGTTATCCATGGAAACAAGTGAATTATTTATAGGAGGTTATCCAAAGGTTTCTCTTAGATCTATAGCAGCATATCTGTCCAAGTTGTTTTTGGCATCTGCTTCTTAATCCTATTGAATCAGCATTAACCATTTTCTGGATAATGTTCCAATTGGATTTCAGGATGACAGTATATTGAATGTGTGTTTTTTTTTTTGTTTCTTTTATTTATTTATTTTTACTATATCTGTTATGATATAATCAGTTCCTTGCTAAACTATGAGCAAATTGGTAACCAGTATTTACCATCTGTCATAACGTAACTGAACGAATGAGGTTGCTTTGCCATCCTTTGCAATTTGCTTTTGTTTCATAGTGATTTTATTGCACAAGTGTCTCATGTAGTTCTGGTTATACTTTATAATTCAAGAGTCAAAACCTCAGAATCATAAAAGCACAAATCTACTATTCCATTTCCAGTGTAGCATGCACTATATTTTTTTTGTTCACGAGTGTTGGCTGAGCTCTAGGCTCTTCTTTTCCCACAGGTATAACATCGGCACCAGCTTGATAAAAAAGACTCTGGAATTCTTAATTAATAAACTATACATTGATTCATTCTTATTAATGTATTATTAATTAATGGTATTAATATGCATGTGATGGTTGCTTAATTAATCATTTAAGTTGCAAAGGTGGTGCAGCCATGTGCTTTACAGAGGAAAAGTGTTAAAACCTTGTCATTTATTTCCATTGTGAAACCATTCGACTTTGAACAGCTGAAGTTAATTGATGTTATGGATGACCGAAGATACACAGATTCTTAAAATGAATGGGATTTCTCACATAAAATCTTGTACATGGGAGAAAAAAGTGCTGTCAAATGTTTTAAGAACAAGAGGACGTACACGTTTAACATCATAATGTGGGCCAAGGGAGCATGTTGCTGATGTTAGCCACAAATGATGTGTGGGAGTTTATTTAAGTGTTAAAGGTGATAAAGAATTTTCACACCACACGAGCATGTTGTCCTCTTTATTTACCGACTTTACTTTTTCTGTGTTAATCCCAGTACATCCTTATTATAATTTTTCATTGACTTCAAGAGACAGAAGCACATTTTCTTCTGCCTCTGCTGGCAGTTGCTTTGATAGAGTATGGGTTTAAGCTTAAAAACGTCATACATCTGTCCAGATGTGGTTCAATGTTTTATTGATAGCTCAACAGTGGAGAGTCAGAGCATAGTGTTATAAATTTCAGAACCCAACCCTCACTCACTCACTCACTCACTCACTCACTTATTTTCTACCGCTTATCCGAACTTCTCGGGTCACGGGGAGCCTGTGCCTATCCCAGGCATCATCGGGCATCAAGGCGGGATACACCCTGGATGGAGTGCCAACCCATCGCAGGGCACACACACTCTCATTCACTCACGCAATAGAACCCAACCATTTATGTAATTTTTCTTATTCAGAACGACTTTCAGAGCCTTGTAATACTATATTGAAAGCCAGTACCTCTTGCTCAGTAAAAGACTTAATGGCTGTCCTGGTGCTTATATCGCTGAAGTAGCTAGTAAGCCAAGAATCCTGCTGGCATGTTTACGCTGAAATCACAGAGGAGCTATTTTATAAAAGTGCTTACTGCTGAACATTAGAATAAGCTCAGAGATTTCATTCCTGGAATATTTAACAGACTTTCTGTAAAGGAAATTCATTTAATATGTGAATTAATAATAAATAAGTATGTTATTTTTACCCAA
Source organism: Tachysurus fulvidraco (assembly GCF_022655615.1). NCBI lineage: Eukaryota > Metazoa > Chordata > Actinopteri > Siluriformes > Bagridae > Tachysurus > Tachysurus fulvidraco. The sequence continues at coordinate 16,682,381 of NC_062525.1, read as the reverse complement.
CACTCTGCTTTACAGCTCAGGTAATATTATAATTATTATTTAATGTGACTTGTTAATAAGCGTTCTCCCAACAGAGCTAATGGGTACAATAAGACTGTCTGTCTTTTGACTCATATGTTCCACTTTCTTTCAAACCCGGCATTAATAAACAATGCTTAAACTGTCTTCTAGTGAAGAGCCAAGCACCAAGGACTGCTTTAAATCCAAGTCACTACTTTGACCCTGGACTGGGTTTCAGCCCATTTTAAATTTGATGGCTGCATGAAAACGTCAGGTTTTAGCTATGAGCTTTTGTTCTTTTGCCATCTCGAGAGACCCAGAGAGTGCTGAATTCTTCTCTTTTTCCTTTTCTAGTTACCGCCAGAGAGAAAAGAACACAGCAGAATGAAGAGCAGATTTATTTTCCCTGTAGTGCAAAGAGAATTGTGTTTCAAGGCTGATGTCAAGAACTGTTAATTATGTCCAGAAGATTTATTAGGTTTATTTTTATTCTTTAATTGAGCTAAATGTGCTTTGACAAATACATGCTTGTAGTGAATAACATGCCTGTGCTATGTGTTGGGCAGAAGTCTGTATGTAAGAGTGGTGTGAATACACAAACATCTATATAAATTGAACCACCAGCTTATCTATGCATATATGAAAGAGAGATCAGCAGATGTTGAGCCATTCATGATGGAGTTGCATGGAATACATGAATGAATGTGTGGTTTAATTCATGTTTAAGCAATATCTCGATGGACTTACACTCCACTGAAAATTCTCAATAATGCTTCGTTAAAGGAGGACAAGTTTGCTTCATGTTTAATTAATTCAGGCTAGCCTAGAATGAGGAAATTGGTATGGACCTCAAGACTTTAATTATACCACATTCACAGTTTTGTGAAAAGGGTGACATTTGTGTCACTGTGTTTCTACTAATGAGATCTCATCTGTCACACCGGGAGTTAAAACTAGAATTCCTTGTATATTTCCACAAAATGGGGTGTGGAATCATGTTTTTAATGATGCATTGATCACAGTGACAAAGCTACATGCATAGCAATCTCTCATAAAAAATAAAAAAAAGCTGAACAGATGAACTATATGCTTCAGAAAAATGATACACCGATGATACATTGGCTGCAGAGATTTAAAAGTGCCTCTGTTGTATGCATATGGAAAAAAAAAAAAGGTGAGGAATATATGTATTTGGATTTGGACATAAATAAACACATAGTCTGAAAAATTAGTGTGAAGAAGGAAATAAAAGTAGCATATTTCTAATATTTTATACATATATTTATAATATTAATAACTAAGAATACATTCTTATTACATACTTTTCTGTAGATTTGCGTGAAGCTGATTTTGCTGAGTGAGGGAGAAAAAATGGTTTCACATTATTTGACACAAATATGTACCTGCTTATGGCCATGTTTTTCCCCCTCATATGTCTTCTGGTCATCTTCCTCTTCCACACCCCTTCACTGCACCTTCAGCTGTGACATGACCAGCGTCTCCGAGTTAAACTCGAACTGATTGCTCGATGACCCGGACTTTCCCCACGAGTACAAGCTCGGCGGCCGCTTCTTGAACGAGGACGTGTAGCGGTAGAAGCTCTTGTGGCGGTTTTTCAGGTACTCGCGGTAGTTCTTGGTGAGCAGCGTGTACAGAAACGGGTTGATGCAGCTGTTGCTGTAGGTCAGACACGCCACCAGGTAATTAATACACGTGCGTATGTGAGGAGCCAGGCCCAGGGGTTCGTGGTAGAGGGGCAAGAGCTGCCAAATCCAAAAGGGCAAGAAGCAGGCCCAGAACACGAGCACGATCGTAAATATCATTATAAGTACTTTTTGCTTAGGTGATCGCTTATTGCCCTTATTTAGAGCCGTGCTTCTCTGGGATTCAAGGTATGTCCTGGCTAATCTGGTGTACAGGTAGCCAATGATAAGGCCAGGCGCCATGATACTGGTGCAAAACAGAACAGTCAGGTAAATCTTATACGCATGAGGTGCCCAAGTGGGAGCGCACATGCGTTTAACGCCTCCGTCAGCGGCCTTTCTGCTCGTCTGGTTCACCATGATTATCATAGGCATGGTTAAGATCAGAGAGAGTATCCACACCCCCCAAGCCATAGTTTTCCGATAGCTTTTTGAGCGCTTCACGTTGTCCAGAGGCTTCGTCACAGCCAAGTAGCGTTCCAAGCACATCACGGTTAAGGTGAAGATGCTTGCGTGCATGGTGAGGAGATCCAAACTGAGCAGTATGCGACAGCCCACATCCCCGAAGTACCAGTCCTTGAGGAAGTACGTGCACACCACGAATGGGATCGTGGAGAGGTACAGCAAGTCCGCGAGCGCCAAGTTTATGATAGAGACGTACATGGAGGTAGCGAAGCGAATCGAGTGGCACATCACGACCAGAGTGTACACGTTTCCCGAAACGCCAACTACGTAAACAAGCGAGAGCAGCGTGCCAAAAGTGGAGGTGATTACCAGCTCGTCGGTGGAGCCCGAGTTGATGTTCCGTGGTGCGCCTGCAAAAGAGCGAGACCGGCTAAAATTCATCGCGCCTTATTCATATAAGTCCTGTCCGTGAAGGCGCTGTTACGCGGAGGTGATTTTGGCAGGTGCGCAACATAGACTGGGATTGAGAAATGCGCGTTCCTGCCGGCGCATCGCACCTCCTGACGTCACCACCACGTCTCGCTCCTGGCGTTTTGTTTAGTCTTTGGCCTCAAATGACTTTAAAGGATTTATAGGAAGTTGTGACTACTTTATCTCTTAATTTAAACAGAAAGGCGAGAACTAATCTCACGTCTTGTCTAGTATTAGGTGCGTTTAAAGAGCGCTAAAAAAAAAAAACAAAAAAAAAAAAAAACGCGTTATTTTGAAATTAACAATAATGTGCGTATAGGATGCATTTTTAAACTTCCGAAATAACGTTTGTTTTACTTTTCGTCTGCAGATATTTCGTCTGCAGTTGTCGCCGAACCAAAAACAGCTGGTCTTGGTTATGGCACATCTTTTACGCACGGACGGTCTGCATTAGTGCCATAACGACATCTTCTGTGTCTGTCCATAAATCTGACAGTAGACTACTATATATGCATATAGATAAGATCTATCTATCTATCTATCTATCTATCTATCTATCTATCTATCTATCTATCTATCTATCTATCTATCTATCTATCTTATTGAATTTATTTACTTGCTTGCGTATGTATGTATGTATGTATGTATGTATGTATGTATGTATGTATGTATGTATGTATGTATGTATGTATGTATGTATTTGTTCCCCGTGCGGTCTGCGCCAGAATAGTTCACGTTTCTGCTCGCTTCATTGTTTTGATGACCGATAACTGCTTAAGCATCTAAATCGTAACATACTTATCAAATAGTTAATGGCAAAATATTTATGCAGTTAATTGCATTTGAATACACAAAATGTAATAATACAAGCGTGCTTTTGCGAAAAGAAACATTTTACTCCAGAACTCATTCCGCGAAACTGGAGCAGCCTTCTACATTTTTCTGTTAGAAATTATACATGATCAAATAACGGTATTGATTTAACTCCAGATAACTGTATGTAACTGTAGAATATGTATGATTGCTGATATTGTTAGTGTACTCTCTCTCTCTCTCTCTCTCTCTCTCTCTCTCTCTCTCTCTCTCTCTCTCTCTCTTTCTGTCTCTCTGTGCTTGTGTGTGTGTGGTGTGTGTGTGTGTGTGTGTGTGTGTGTGTGTGTGTGTGTGTGTGTGTGTGTGTGTGTGTGTGTGTTGGTGAGAGAGAGAGAGAGAGAGTTCAATATGAATTTGTTTTAAAGTACCAAAAGTCAGAAGGTACTCAGCACTGTACCTATTGCAAAAATAATAGAAGACTGTAAATATTAATCCTTTACCAGATCAAACAGTTATCAGAAGCAGACCGAGAGAAAGATTTTGAATGTGTACAAATGCTGATAATACACATATAATGAGTGATAGAAACATTTAGGCTCACAATAGTTTTTATTTTAGCATAATTCTCATTTCTAAAATTTTTCTTTCAGTCTGTTCCCCGTTAATCAGTCAAAAACATATATCTGCCAAAGGGACTTGAGTTCTGTTATTAGGGCAAGTCTTAATCTCCTGTCCCAGACAATATCAATTTAATTTAAATCACCTTGGTCCTGGTACCATCTGAATAAGAGTCTCGTCCAGTAACCACAAAACAGCCCCAAAACATCAAAGATAAATAAAATGCTGGTGTCTTTTCAGTGATGAAAGCTCTTTGGTTTTTGTGTATTTAGGTTGTACCTGTTAAGAAGGCATTTGTTGTTAAAAAGGATAAACCAACATGAAGTCCAGAGATTTATCTATGGGAGAAAAGCATGTGATTTTGTACCTGAGAAAAGAAGGAAAATCAATTAGAACAAGTATAAGCATAAGCACTGAGCTATACCAATACAACAAATTGGAAGTGGATGTTGATGGCTCAGATGGTCATGGCTTTGGATTGTTGATTGCAATTTTGGTGGTTCAAGCCTCAGCATTGTCATACTTAAGCAAGGTCATTGACCCTTTCTTCTCAAGGGGTGCTTTATCATGGCTGACCCTGTGCTTTTGCCCCATCTTCTAAGCTGGGATATGTTGCTGTGCTCTAATGTATTTTTAACAAGTAAAGACTTCTCCTAAGAAAAATAATTTCACTGCAGGTTGTATACCGTATATAAGTATTGAATCTTGAATGAAATGTCTGAAAAATAAAGAAACTAATGGTGTGCTTATCAGAGCAGACATCGAAAACAATAGCAGTTGATGAGCGAATCATTGTGAGAGCTGTAACAATTAATAGCATGAACAACAACCTCCACAGGACAGGGTAAAGATATTACAGTACTCTGTTCAAAGAAGACTTTGAGAGGAGAAATAGAGAAGCCAAACCACAAGATGCAAACCAGTCATCAGTTGTTAAAATCAGAAGGCCAGGTTTGAATTCACAAAAGAATTAAATACATGAGCCACAAAATTTCTGGATTCAAGATAAAGTAATGGAAAGGACAAAATGTGGAGGAAGTAAGGATCTGCTCATGATCCAAAACATACAAGATCATCTGTCAAGTACAGTGGAGGTATTGTCATGGCTTAGGCTTGCATGGCTGCTTCTGGAACAGTCTCACTAATCTTTATTGATGAAGTCTACAGAAACAGTCTGTCTGCCACTTTACAGAGAAATTCATTCAATCTAATTGGGAAAAACTTTATCATGCAGCAAGACAATGATCCAAAACACACTGCCAACATAACAAAGGACTTTATCGGGCGGAAAGTAAAAGGTTGTAGACTGGCCAGATCATTCATTAGACCTTAACCCAACTGAGCATAAGAGCATGATGAGACTGAAGGCAGAAACTGACAAAAAGAAACAACACCTGAAAGAATTTTGGGGAAAAGAATCACAAAATAAGAATACAACAGCTTGGTGATGCTGGTGGACCAGAATTATTGCAAGAAAGAGATATGCAGCTATTTTTAAAAATGAGCTTCTCTGCCATCAAAAGTGCTATGCTCTTAAGTTGTTTAACTAAGACCAGGTCATTGTTTTCTGCACAGTCTGTGCTCAAGACAGCCTCAGAGTCCTGTTCTTGGCTGACAGGAGTAGAACCTGATATGTTCTCCTGATATTATACAGTTTGTACACCACACTGTATAAGCTCTAAGTGAAAATCCCAGGATATCAGCAGTTTCTGAAATATTGAGAGTTCAGACATTTTCTTTATTCTTATGTTTGATATGAACAATATCTAAAGCTCTTGATACTTATCTGTATGATGTTATGCATTCTGCAGCTTCCACCTGATATTACATAACCGCATAAATGTGCAGGTGTTCATAATAAAGTGAATGATGAGAGTATAATGTTTTGCTGTATGGCACTGTTTTTCTTGTTTATATAACTGCTTATGAAAATCTTTATAGAGAAGACCACAAATCCCATGTGTTTTATCACAGCCATTTGCAGCTTTGTTTGTTTGTTAATAATACAGCTGCACTGGCTAAGTTCTGTGGAAAATATAGAAATCAGCTTCCAGGTTATTTTGGTATAAGAATTATTTTATTTCTCTCAGTGGTCTATTTCTGTTTTTAATGAATGCATTTGCACTTAATTTGAGCTTCACTGACTTACTAACATAATAGAGATATCATTACTAGTCGTTAACAGTTAAAGTATTTATTAACCTTATCCTCTCATGAGGTTTTGTTAGATGGCAACAAGCAACTTTTCCAAATCATCATAAACACTATATACAAAGGTAGTATAATGCTGATTATAGATGCTGTATTAAAGCGTATTTATCACTTTTTTCTGCTTAGACTACAAGTTTGTTTTGATATCCCGTTAGCAGGCAAAGAAAATTGCAGCCAGAGAACAAAGAATATTGTAATGCAATTGAGAATATTCCTCAGAGACTAAAGCATTCATCCATGTAAAACACAAGGAGCTGTGTGCTGTAGTCTAATGGTTTGATTTTAATTCACATAAAAGATCCGATAAACTCAAATCAAAAGTAATTACACAGGGCAGAGCTGATTAACAGCCTTAAGGAGTCGCTGGTCAGTGTGAAAGTGTACTGCATACTGAGAATCCTTAATGTGACCTGGGTTTGTGATACTGAGTAGCTTGTTGACCATCTGTGTGTGAAAAACTGAAATTTATCCATCCAGGGCAATGACCCCTTCAGCCAATCAGGTTAAAAAGACAGAAAAAATGAACGAGCAAGTTTTCTTTCATCAAGCACATTTTTGCTGAGAATGGAAGAAATCTGTCTTGAATTGATTTAGGTTTTGTGTTTCTCCATAGGATTCATCCATCTCCTATGGAGAAACACAAAAACCTAAATCAAAGGTATTCATTATCAAAACACTGTGACATACAGGTTATATACCTCTGCCTGATTATTATGCAATTATGGCTCGCGGTGCTATTATATGGGTGCTCTGGTTGTCTTCGAGTTATTTATTATATTTTCATGGTGCTTAGTTTTAAATGAAAATCAATTCCGTCTCAGTTTTCCTCGAGTGCACATTGCTCTTATTTCTACTGTATAATAGATATTTAAATTTAGAACTCCAGCTGAAACTGAGCTCTTTTTCCCAGCGAGGCTCTTCTTATATTAGCATTACATTAATCCATGCTGTGACACAAAGAAGCCATCGAATGATCTTGTTTGTTAAAGCTAATCCAAGAATCAACATCATAATTGAAACAGGAACCAGTTAACGTGCACAAGAAGATCATTGTAAATCCATGTTCATTTTATTTGATGCTTTGCATAGAAATTAGTCTTGTTTTATTTGAAATACTTTGACATAACTTTCAAACTATCTGCTCTAAATGATTGGGAAATTATTTATTGGGAAGGTCACTCACTCAACACTAACCCAGAATGCATACAAATCACCGTGATCTCTGTGTTGGCCTTCACTAGCTGTCTGTCTGCAGTTACACACATACCAACATGTTCAAATACAGAAAGAATGAATTTAGAAACTAACTTGGGAATGTTAATTCTTTCCATTTTTGTTCCTCATCAATAATAATGTCTCATACATAATTTTATGTTATTCTCCAATAACCTTTAGGTATTTTATGTTTTTCTCTTTATTTTAAATCATATATCTTTAATAAATTGAATTGTTTCATATTGCCATACTTTGAATCTAATTACTACCATAGGGTTTGTTTCCTCTCATATGAGGAACTTGCTTCTTTTTTTCCATTTGCATATTTTATTTTATTTATTTTTTATTTCTTAATGATTCTTGTAATCTTTGCATGTTTTAGCATCATTACTGTCTAATCTCAGTAATGGCACTTTGTATAAATATGAATAAATAAAATGAAAAAACAACAACAACAACAAAAAAAACAACAACACAACAACAACAACAACAACTTCTAAGCAAGGAAATAGATGTAGAATACTATGGTAAAACACCATAAGAAAATATAACATTAATAAAATAATATTGATTCTTTTGGAGTGCTCAGCCAGATGTCATGACTCATGATCAGAAAATTTTTTTTTTGTTCATTTCTGTTTTCTCCAAAGGTCCTTTCTAACAGAACAAGTGAATCATTGTCAGGCAATCATTCCAATGAGCATAAAATATTGATATGTATCCTTAAAGTAACCTTATACATGCACAAGTGAGATCTCAAAGCTTTCCATTACATCTTACCCTTTCATGATCAAGATATAATAGCTCTCTTCAAGTGTCTTCAATGACAAACGATGATTTCACCTGTCATGATTTCACCTGTCAAAGCTTCTTGACTTGATGTCTATTTTGTATGAATGTGTTATTTATAAGAGCAAAAATTAGTACATCTATCAGAATATGTCATTCTAAATGCTTTTTGAAACTGAAGACAAGAATAGTAGCTTAATAGTGATGGTAATGCTGTGGATGACTGATACAGGAACACTATGAAAAAAATGAAGCATTCATTGAAACATGCAGTTCTTTTCAGACATAGATGTTGATACTTACACATGGATACACCTTTCACTGTCATGAAGGAGATAGTCTTCCACTAAGAACCCGGAGCCTTCTTTAGTCGACCTGATCCTTTATTGTGTGGTTTTACTTTTTCAAATGGGGGACATTGATGCACATTGGTTTTAGACATTAGATCAATTATACGACATCCTGTGCAGAATACATATCTAGTGCTGCAAATGTTTGTGAACATGCTGTATAAAGATAATTTACTTAAAAAAAATCATCAGAAGGTTCAGCTTCTTTGGTGTGAGAACACAGTGTACTGTTTGTCCTTCTGACTCTTTCATATTTTGTGAATTGATTAGCATGCAGCACTGAGTGTTGAAGTGTAAATTATAGTCGACACACTATACTGTGACTGTAAAGCTGCTTTCCTTTCACCTGTTCTAATTATTTTGCAAATTATATTGGAGATGATTAGATGCTTATATGAACCCCAATGCATAAGCATTGTTCATAGTTCTGTAAAGCACACATACCCCCCCACACCCACACACATACACACACACACGCACACACACACACACACACACACACACACACACACACACACACACACACACACACACACACACACACACACACACACACACACACATGCTTTATAAGAGGATATGTACTGCCAACATCCCTGTCTATTGTGCATTGAGAACATGCAGTAATGCACAGTCAATTTCTTTTTTTTTAGCTTAAGCATGTATTGTAATGCAGTGGAGGCACACGTGGCTCTTTGGCTGTTGCACTCTCCGTGCTTGTAGCTTGTCAACTTACAGTACTCCAACTACATTGATATCATTTTCTTTTATTGTAGAAAGCATATACAGGAAATCAAGGTGTAATTGACTATGTTGGGTGCAACAATCAACCTACTGATTGTCAGAGTAGTGTAATTTGTTCCCAGTTGGAACAGCAACATGTCACTTCCTGAATCAACTGCTGCTAAATGATGATGATGTTGTTGTTATTGTTGGAGCTACTCACTTGTTCGTAGCCATACGATAAGTCTATTTAATCGCCATCAATTATGACATTACAGACATCAATCTTATCATCAATCTCATGTAACTAAAATTAACCCTTACATTTTCTTTTGCCGTGTTTTTTATTCATAGCAGCATATTGTATGTATATGGTGTCCTTTTTTGGGTGCCCTAAAAAATTACCCAAAGAACACCATAGCCATGGTAAAACATGGTGGTGGCTGCATTATGCATTGGGGTTGTAAGCTAGTCTAGATAGTAGAAATCAAGGATAGTTTCAAATTCCAATATTTTGGAAAAATACCCTGAAGCCTCTGTTAGATATCAAATTGTCACCTTTCATCATGATAATGACTCTAAATGACTATAACTGCTTTTGCAGTTTTATTTATTAATACAATCCATAAATATTAACCTTGAGCTTCACAACCATATAGTATGACCTTTAGTGATTAGATGCTTTTGGACTTAACCAGAATAAAAATAGAATAAAATGCTACAATAACAATAGAAATAGAATTACCCTATAATAAAAGGGAAACCTATTTTCATGCTGTTATTATTATTACTATTATTTTTTTTTTTAGTGTACTCTCAGCACTCTATAAGAGATACATCAGACAATAAGTCTTCATTTAAATAGCCTTCATGCCATTGCAATTGACATCTCTATCATCATGTATTCAAAAATGAAGTCTTTGTTGGCTTGAGTAATATTTTATGCTCTGCACCGATATAAACAGCAATCAGAAACCATGTCCAATTCCGATTTTTAGAACAAAGCATTCAGTCTTTTTTTCTCACGGTTAAAATTGCTAAAAGACAAAGTCTAACTGTAGCATTATGGAAACCAGTCAGTTGATGTATTTACAATAGTCATTATCCTTTGGAGTATTTTGGCACATATAAACAATCCATCTATTTTGTTTGGTTTGTCTGAGCGACTATGCGTTAGTCAGTTAGTCCGACAGTCGTTGTGAGAAAAGATGACGTGGGAACAAAAGGTCCAATTATATCAATTCTCTCTCTAAAGAGAATGGGTGTACAGTATGAAAGTCTGATTTACGACCTGATTTACTTTTAGCTGATAACAGACCATGAGGGCATGAATGGTGCCCTGTTTTCCCTTCTACTCTAGCCAATATTTAGTACACAATTCCCTTTGTTGTTACTGCAAAAGTGACATCCTCTACTGATAGTGCTCATTTAGCAGGCCTTTGATCATTGGAACTATAGCATAGATGAGGCTCTGGTACTGATTGCTGGGACTAAACCATCTCTAGAATTCTGCTGGCCAGATGGTTTTGGTATCTAGAAGTACAACCCTGGCCAGAAAGAGTGCAAGAAAAATGGGAGTGTTGGCTCAGTGGTTAAGGCTTTGAGTTACTGATCAGGTGAAATGTCAGCACTGCCATGCTGCTACGGTGCAAGACCCTCATCTGTTGTAGTGTATCATTTCTCAGTTGTAAGTTGCTTTGAACAAAATCATTAATCACATGAGTAGATGTTCTGAAGAAAAAAAGGTTTTTGAGAAACAACAAACAAACAAACAAACAAACAAACAAACAAACGACCGAATTGATCTGATCTTGGATATGCCACTGTAGATATACAATTATTTTGCTTTACATTATCTCTCACAACTATAGTTTCTCTAACAAAAACACATTTAAGCAGCAATTAAATCACAGACAATTAAAAACTAACTAACTAATTAAGAATCCTTTTTTTAAAACTACAACTAACATCTAAAAAATTTCAGTCATTTGAAAATTCAACAATAAGATCAAATTCATCAATAATGAGCAACCAATTAAATAAAAGCCTTTTATTAGTATTTAGATATAATAATTCATAATAAGTTTAGTCATATCATAATATATAAATTTTTTAAAAACAATACTTTATTGTTTAAGGAATCATTAAAGAAACTGATGTTGCTTGAAGGAAGGAAAGTAAATGTTCAGAGCTGTTGATATAGATTGCGTGCAGTCATTTCGCCTCCTGTATTCTTTGTTCTTGTAATTTTCCTTGTTAATTTATCCAGTCAAACTAATTGTACTGTAAAATGTTAGCTTGCCACACCAAGTGAGTAGATCTTAATAAATAAACCTCACTGGAACTGACATCCACTGATATTTTGTTGGCCTCATGGGTCCTCCCTCTTCTGAAAGTAGCAGTTGATAGATTTGTTAAGCCATGGTCACACAGGAAACGAGTATAAATCCACCTTGTAAAAAAAAAACCCACTTTAACAGATGAGGATGGGATTTGCTTGTGGAAGCAGTTAATTACCTTGCTTTGTTTATGTCAATGAAATTTAACCCCATATACGTGAAGTGAAGTGTGGGGGAAACTAGAGCATGGGTCTGGGGACATGACTTTGTAGAAAACTCAGCATGAAGGAACTGCTTAGACGTAGCGTTTATACAACAGCAGTATGTATGTACTGTACATACTTCCCAAACTACTTTGCATGTCTTTGGTTATGGTGAATTAAGTCTTCCTCTTCATCAAGTGGGGAAGTTGTAGCTCAGTGGTTAAGGTGTTGGCCTACTGATCGGAAGGTTCTGAGTTCAAACCCCAGGAGAACCAAGCTACCACTCCTGGGCCCCTGAGAAATGCCCTTAACCCTCAACTGCTCAGTTGTACAGATGAGATCAATTTGCTTTGGATAATTTGGTCTTCCAAATGCTGTAAATGTAAATTAAGTCGTTGCTTGTTTGCTGCAGCCATTTAAATAAAGGTAAATATTGCTGAATGTTTCCTGCAGGTACGTGACCCAGATTTCGGTCTGTAAATCTGACAAAGCAGTCAACCGATAAAGAAGACATGGCTTAAAGAAAAGGGTGAAAGAATATTTGGATTTTTTTTTTTTGTTATTGAATGAAAGGTCAAATGACAGATACTCAAAAACATGGAGGAAAAAAAAACAGTTTTAACCTCAACAACAGAATATAAATTCACCCTACGTACTGTGGCAGTAAAAAGAACAAACAGCATATTTGTGTTAATTTGGTTCCTCTTGTTGGTGTAATGAGTATCGTTACTGGTAAAACATTTTCTTCTGTAATTACAGGTGTACTTAATTGGAACGCTGTATAAAATGATTTAAATAAAGTTAATATCATGTACTGTATTGTTTGAATGGATATCTTTGAATATATTTGGATATATTTTTATACTTAAGGATGTTTACAAATGATGAATCTGTTAAGTGAGCAAAAACAGTTTCAGTGCTCCTGGCTCCCACAATAGCACATGCAATTTGAGCTAAAAGACACATCTTCAGTCTTTGGCCAATGCTAAGCAGTCAGACTTATATGTGAACCAGGTTAAATGGAGACAGTGTTGGTGTCGTGTCACCTGGTCAACTGCTCTGTGTAGAAGCACAGAGTAGCATTGTAGCACTGTGTAGCAGTTTAGAAGGTTTGAGCCACACTGTTTAGTGCCCCAGTTTAGGGCCATGTGCCACATTATTAATTGCAATGATACAACTGGAAGTTATAATATTAAAATAATTACAATTTTCTAAAACTAAGGTTGCTACAGTATAAAATGTGCACTGTGTAAGAGAGACACACAGCTGATGTGCTGTGAGGAGCATATGATACTGACCTATTCATTTTGAAATTATTATAATATACACTCACTGTTGGAGAGGTAGGGCTTATCATGTGTAATGTTCTGAGTTTTTTGTTCCAGCAAACTTGTGTCTTTTATTTTGAAAGAGATTTCATTTGAATGTATTTAATTATTTTTGTAATTTTATGTTTTTCTTATCAATCCATATAATTTTCATTTTTTTATATAGCACAAGGAAAGAAAACAATGTACTTTGTAAAAAGTTAGTTTACATTGGTGTGACGTCACTTAGAGGCGCTGTTACGTCTGACTCTCAGTTCTACATGTGACTGAAGAGAGTCAGGTTGGTTTTGTTGCATCTCTGTACAACGAGTAATACAAATATAAAAATAGTTAAAAATATTAGTTGATATTAAAGTTAGAATTGTTAGAAAGATGGATTGAGTTTATATTTTTGATTTTCTATGAGAAGTTAGACGCATTTCAAGTTTTAGAAATGAACGGCCTTAATTTGTTTGTTTAATGTTGCCGCCAAAAAAAGGTTTTTCCTTTTAATATTCGTTTTAAATACAAAGTTTTGGTGGATTGTGTCTGTAGATATGTTATGTTGTTTATTTTACTTTAATTGGGTGTTTGTAAATTTTATTTAAGTCGTGTATTTTGTATATTTAGCCAACTGAGACCCAGAATTTAAGTATGCAGTTACTGTGTTAATGGAGGACAGGGATTAATCTGTTTGTCTCACATCCTTCAGACAGACTGTTGGTGAGAGGATGTGTGTGTGATCCCGTGTCTTTTGTTTAATAAACTGCAGGTATGTAAACCACAAACCACTATACGATCACATAATTGAGTGAAATTGGCTAAATATTGTCTGATAAGTGTGTTTCATGTGTAATGTAAAGGAAAAGTGTACATGTTGAGTTAATTTTATTTTCTATCATTTTTATGTATATTTGTGTAAGAAATGTAAGAGACTATCAGGTGGACTTTATTCAGGACTCTCAGTTCTACATGTGACTGAAGAGTCAGACAGACTGTTGGTGAGAGGATGTGTGTGAGATCCCGTGTCTTTTGTTTAATAAACTGCAGACGTGGTTCACCAAAGAGCCTGGAGTCGGTGTGTCATTTGTGGTGCTGGGTGAAATCCGCTACACATGCATCTCAGTCACCACCCAGAAGCAGCCAACACAGAAGTAGCACCTTAAGAGAGAAGACATGCTTGAGCTGGGACTGTTAGCCTTTGCATTGTGTGAAGTGGTGTGTGCGCATGAATAATTGTGAGTGCTCCCGAGCTTCCCAATACTAACTCACCACTTTTATTGGGAACATGTTGAAGATATCCAATCAGCCATTCATTCGGCAGCAAATGCAAAACTGCGAAATTGTGAAGTCAGTGATTTTTATTGCAACATGGTTGTTGGTATCAGATGGCTGGGTCAGTACTTCAGAATCTGCTGATCTCCATACAGAGTTTGAAAGAACTGTTGCACAAAAGAAAAAAAGCAGCTGTGTAGTTGGAAACACCTTGTCAGTGAGAGATCTCAGAGTGTGACCTGACTGGTGTGAGCTGACGGGAAGTCTATACTAAGTCCACAGGCATCACTTCTCTCAGATAATAAGACAGTGGGCACAGATTTACAAAAAACTTAACCGCATCACTTGCTCAACTGTCCAGATGTTTCAACAGAATCTCTGTCATCACTTCGGTCCCTGAATAAAATGTAAATGTATTTCAAGAAATATTTAATTACCTATATTGCCATTCTATATACCAGGCAGATACATAAGTCCCTGATGTATATAGACTTTGTGGAGACTTGTTATGTTAATGATTGGCACTGTATCTTAATTAGTTTGTGCATAGTACAAAAAAGCACCAACAGGACTTGAGCACACCCTAAGCTCTATTTATAGGCTTATTTTTCTCCATTTAATGTATTTTTTCTTTCACTGTATTCACCAATGTATACATTTCTGTATTTCTCATGTTGTCCCTGTAACACTTTAACCGACTGTTTCACAATACACAGCTCCACCCGAGTCAGTTGCTGAGGCACACAAACCTTTCTCCAGGATAAAGCAAACTCTGCTTTGATGTGTTTTTACTTTGCCGTTTTGTTGTTTAAGATTGCCGAGTGGATTATAGTATAGGATGCCTCCTGGTGTGTAATTGCGCTACATTGCCTCCCTCTCACTCTGTTTCCTGCACCCCACTGTGTTTAACAGTGTAAAATCACGCATGCTGCCATATGTCTCTATTTGCTATATTTCACCAACACTGGTCACTGTGACACAATAACACTTAAATTCAAAGAAAGAAAACACCTAACCTTATCTCCGGTACCCACAATTGATAATAACACAAAAAATTGTTTGCACCCTCTGTGTAAAGATCTTTACGGTTAGAAGACAGTAATGTGAAGAAAGAAGCAGTCTCTATAGCTGGAGTGGTGGAAGATCTTTTAAGAGTCTTGTAGACTAAATAAGCTTATAAAGATTTGGCATGACGGAAACTGAAGAGTACTTCTGATGACAGTGTAAAGAGGCGCTGAGGGAGAAAATGTGTTTATTGACCTTCACATCCCAGCACTACTCCATGCTTGAATAATTTAGCCATTTGACGGACAATTATCCAGAGGCAGCGTTATTTCTGTTAGGATCATTACTGTGTGTGGTATATTACTATATCACCTGTAAAGGATGTATTTATTTTCCATCATTGATTTTTTTTAATTGAGGATAATATAGTGAATATATGGAAACACACACACACACACACACACTGAGGTATTTTCACATAACACTACTCCACTTACAGTACCACTGTCATCACATCCTTTCAGACACACAGCACATGACAGTTTCATTTATCTCAGGTCTCCGTGGGTCTTTCCAGATGGCCTACAACATCCTGGGTCTCTCAGTGCACCAGTTCTAGCAGGTCCCAGTTTAATCCCTTTGTTAAATTAGTATGAAAATTATCAGTGCCACATTTCAGAATTAATTCAATATCTTCATGCTGTGATGGAAAAGGTCAGAAATTATGTGGTACCTTTGGCTCTCAACCCTGTTTAGTTGGGAAAAAATGCTTACATTTCGTCATGAAAAATGGAAACATAACAAGGCTATTAAACGCATAAACAACTTGGTTTATTTAAAGGAAAATTTTAGCACAGAGATCCACAGAGCCCTCACACTCAGAAAGGACAATTTGTAAATCACAAGAACACACAAATCATCGAATAATCACAGAGTACTCTGAACTTCAGGTCCTGATTGTCTAGGGTTGATAAAAGGTGGTGTCTGTCTGTCCTTCACATGAGGCTTAAAAATAAAAAGGTAAGTAACAGGTAAAAAACAGATATACAACCATGTGCATGAAATGGCTCAAGTGTCACTTTTTGTGTCTTCTGCTTTGTTTAAGGTTTGTTCTTTACTTAGTCTTTAGTTGGATTTATTAATTGGACATTATTTGAACATTTTCGGTCTCTGGATACTGTTAATTTTGGCTCAAGTTTATATGACCCAGTTTTTTTGCTTGGACCTCGCCCCTGATGAGGCAGACAGTCAGCGACTTTACCATATTTGATGCTTAAGAGACTTTAAACTGCCCTCTGAGATGCTGAGGAACTTTTACAGCTGCACCACTGACAGCATCCTGATAGGAAGAATCACAACCTGGTTTTGGGAACAGCACTAAGCAGAACAGGCAGCACTCCAGAGGGTGGTGCAATCAGCTGGGAGACCAATCCACACTGAACTCCCTGACCTACGGTCCATCTCCAGCAAGGCCAGGAAGACAGTGAAGGACATCAGCCATCCAAACAATAGATTTTACTCTCTGCTGTGAAAGAATTCTGGGTAGCACTCCTGCTCCCTAAAGGCCAACACAGAGAGAATGAAGAGGAGCTTCTTCTCCCAAGCCATTCAGGCCCTCATCAAGGACAATACTTAGACTTGGACCTTTCTGGACTTGTCTGCTTAACACATGCATTTCTACTGGACTTTACTTTCTTGTACAGCATATATTACACTAAAATTGCACACATCTTCACTTCCTAATAGTCATACTACTCTCCCACCCATCTATTCTTGGTATATTTTTATTGTTTCTTTGTTTATTATTTTATTCTTAATCATTTTATTTAGTTTTTATTTTTCTGTCTTTTTGTGATGCAGATAATCGAAATAAGCATTTCACTACATGTGCTGTGCACGGTTGTGTATGTGACAAATAAAATTGGAATTAGTTCAAATTTTGTCCTTTGAGATTTTTTCTTAGTTTAGTCTGACTCTTTTTTCCTTCATTTTTGATTGAAATACAATTACCATTCTGCTTAAAATCGGGTATATGAATTAAGATTTTATTTAAACACTATTTTATGTCGTCATTTAATGTGACAGATTTTATTGGATTGTTCAAATTTCAAATGAAAATATAAATTCAAATTTTATTTGTCACATTCATAAATATACACAGAATGACGTAGTGAAATGTGTTCCTATAGTAGAAGTAAATAATGTGTTATGACTTCTGTATTCTCTTGCAAGTTGAAAAAATTATGAAATACATCTAGGACTGAAATAAAATAAATAAATAGATAAACAAAGGAATGTTCTAGAAATCTGCAGGTTTTCAGTCCTACCACATTTCAGTTGTTTTGTTCAAGTAAGATTTTTAAGAGATTTAATTTCTTGAGTGGCTTTTTGTCTACTTCCAAGATCAAAGCTGGATCTGAGGATCTATTGCTCAGAACTATGTTACATTTTTAAGGCAAATTAATGACTATTCAAGGTTTTTTTCTATGTTTCCTGTCTTTAATCTTTATTAAACTTCAAGAGAGAGCAAAAAAAAAATCAGATGCTGTTGAACGACATAAAGGTAACAGGAAATAACATGGCTTGCGATCGTTCCACTACATTACAAAATTATTCCAAAGTAAAATGTGTTTTTAAGAATGTTAATTGTTGGCAAATTGCTTTGTATTAAAAAGAAATCAAGTGTTTCTGGACATGCTGTTATAGACATATAGACCATGGTGGTGTGATGCTTCGTGACCTGACTCTGCCTTAAATATCTGATTACACCTGCATATGTTTGGACTGTAGCCCAGACAAACCAAAGTCACACAGCTCAGCTTTTGTTACTGTCCATTAAACTGAAGAGATTATGACCCGGCATGCTGGCATGGTGTGTGCATCAGCTCTGGTAATCAGAGAATGAGCACAGCATTTGGGGTTATGGTTGTAGCCTGGAGAAGGTGAAATTTCTCCCTACAGCTGCTGAGCCTTGCCTGCTGAGGTGTTTGTGAGCTCCTGCCTGGCTTTCGACTCAGACAGAGAGACATATAACCAAAAAATGCTGATTTTCTTTTCCTAGTCCTGCAAAGATATGCAGTCATTTTGGCTTGCCAATTAGTGTGTTCCAATAAAACCAGAGAAGTGTCATCCAGACCGTCAGCTGCCAGACACAGTCACATTATTCTCATGCTGTATTAATTATAGAAAAATGCAGTCCTTGATTAAAGATAAAGCCTCAGACAGACTTCCTAATTAAAATATTGTCTGGCTTTGTAAAACTTCAAAGTTGTTTTACAGCTCTTAAACACATTACACAACTGTATTGCCATATGTTCTTAAAAATATCTTCAACATCAACAGAAAATGTCTTTCATTTATTTTAGCACGAGGGAGATAAAAATAAACAAAATGTTCATGCGTGAAGAAATATTGTGTAAAATTTGTGACAAATATTATTAACGAATGCTTAAGTGTGTCCAGGTCCTCAGTGCTGCTACTTCAGTGCTACACAACTCAGAAATGAACATCTATAAATCTTGTGGATAGAGAGATGATTGGTCTCGACTCCACACAGCTGTGCATGTGCTTTCGGAGCTGATTGCTTACAGTATGATAGACAATCACACACGGTTATGGTAATAAAAGCTGTAGCAGTGATAACAGTTATATTGGATGCGGGAAAAAAAATCCTTATATATAATTCATTTTTGTAAAGAAACAAGTAAACAAACTAGTTCAGAATATAAAGCTGCTTTTCTCCTGCTATATCAGATGCCTTACTTTAAAAAAAGCACTATATCAAGGTAGCAACCATGAAATTAAAATACTATGGAACTAACTGTATTGAATTGTGTTGAATTGTGTTTTCAAATATTTTGGATTATTCATGATTAAAGTCAACATTTGTTTACACCAATACTGAATAAAGTGCATAACATCTTGAATATACGCAAATGTATCTAAAACTAGCAGAAACAGCCAGACCCATATTTCTAGTATTTATTTCTAGAAAGAAGCAAAATGATCTGTCAAAAGAATAAATATATTAAATCGCAACAACAAGAAGAAAAGCATCAAATAACAGTGAATCTGATAATGAAGTGATTAAATAAATAATTAGAAATATATTCAAGATATATTCTTTTTCTAAGATATACTTTTTGCTGTGTTTATAGCACAGATATAAGAAAAAAATTTTTTTTGCTCTAAACCATAAATTGTAGCATATTTGCAATACAATTATGACGAATATCTTATTTTGAATTATAATTCGTGGAAAAATGATACACCTCATTTACACTTTCATTTTAATAGTGCTGGACTTAAGCAGATTTTCTTTCCACTCGATGAAGTGATGTTTTTGTAGACATGCTGTTTCCAGACAGTAAAATCCGACAGTGCTTTGTGCTCCCAGTTAATGGGAGGAGTTGTTTAGGAGCAAATGGTGACCCCCTTCTCCCTCCCCCCACTCTATTTCTCTATGATTTATGGATAATGGAGGATGCACAGATGGGGTGGTCTTCATCCAGTCGGAGATCTGGAAGGGCGAAAGGCAGCTGGCTAAAGCAGGAAAAATACTTTTGTCTACCCATTTCCTACTCCGACAGTGCTCAAACAGATTTGTGCCTCTCACTGGGGAATTTCCTGGAGGTAAACAGAGCGTTAAAAGTTTAATTTCCACCAGAATTGTCCTGTTCTTTATAGGTTGAAAGCATTCACAAAAATAGCTGGTGTATAAAGGCAGTCACATTTCTCAGTATTTCTTATCTTTCCTTAGTTAGGAAAGAACAAAGTGTTTTTCGTATCATTTAAAATAGTACACTCCAAGCAATTCCTAAGCAGACTGTAATATACTACGCTAGTCAAAAATATTATTATAGAAACGTTAATGGAATGTGAATTAACAGCATGTCACCCTTATGGGCTTCTATGTAGAGACTAATATTCTTCTGGTGTTCACACACTCTGAAACCTCGTCCCTAATAATGGTGCCATGTTTTCTCTGACAGAGCTGCACAGTGTCTCAAATCACTGACATCATGTAGGCTTTTTACACTCTCATGTATGTGGATAATCTAACATCATCAGTGATACAGCCCATTTGAATGAGACCCATTCTGGAGTTACTCAGCCAAGTGCATTTGCCACCTTAACACTGCATATAGTCCTCAAATTATCAAGAGGATGATGGGAGGTTGGGAGGTTCAGGGAAATGTGCAGAATGTCAGCTAATTATATCTCATGTCCTTAATCATTTACAAATCACACCCCATTTAATAACCCTTATGGAAAAAATCTCATGTGAACACATCCTTCTAATTTCTGACATCTAATACTTGACTCCATGTGAAGAACATGTGCAAGCGGCATACGTTTCTTCAGATGTGGATCAAATAAATGTGCACATTGTTAATATTTCTGAAGTTAGTGCTCCAATTACAGTAATCACTTTAGAACAATTGCTAAATTAATGGTGATGTCACTTCCTGAAATGACTGTTAGAAGATGAAATGTAAGATTTAAGTGATGCAGTTTTATCCAGTTAATTTTGTGTATATACAGTACGTGTACCGTTCCTAATATAAGATAAGATAAGATAAGATAAGATAAGATAAGTTAAGCTAAGATAAGATAAGATAAGATAAGATAAGATAAGATAAGATAAGATATACCTTTATTCGTCCCACAATGGGGAAATTTCTCTGTTACAGCAGCAAAAATATATAAAAAGAATAAAGACATACGCTCACGTTCACCTCACACTCAAATATCACACGGAGATGCAAAAAAAAAGAAGAAAATTGGATGCATTACTATTTCAATGTAAAAGGACATTTTATTCATGTTATTGTATATAGGCTGTACTGAGCAGACAGCTGTCCAACCAAGTGCACTCACAATTTCACGTTTTGGTTCCATGTGCATGTTGAAATAATCTTTATTGCTTCAGTCCTGCATCTTTACCCCAAGTCATTTCAGAACACTTTTTTTTTTAAAATCATTCACTTAAACTCATTTAAATCCTTCTTCCTGGCTGAATCTTTCTCTTTTCTTCTACCTGTTTTTCCTTCTGCCTTCTTCTTTCCCTCTGTTTTCTCTTCTCACTCTTTATGTCTTTTTGCTCCATCTCTGTCTTCCCCATCCCCTAAATCATTTCCATATTTCATTTTAATATTTTCGCATACAGGCATATGAAATAATAATTAAAAACAGCAACGCTAATGCTAAAATATCAGGCAGGGTCACAGTGGATGGATCCTAATAATGAGCAATTGAGCAATGTCACTTATACAGTATTTCTACTATAACTACCGTACTAAGCACATTCGGAACCAAGGTGTTCTTAAAACATGACTTACACAGAATGCAGTGATTTATATTTGCCAGAAATGATGGCTGAATATTGGGCTGGTAGTAGAAACAAAGTGTAAACACATGAATTTAGTATTTACACACTGTGCTAACCATTATTTGCTAAGGTCATTTACACATCCTGTAAAATCTACACAGCATTTATAGTCAAGAAACTCAAACTTAACTATAAAAATCAAGTCAAAGCTATAAAACAGAGACGATGAGGTTGACAGTGTGGTCAGTAAGCTAAAGTCATTAGTTAATCTACATTGGAAATGTTTCAATTTCCTTTGGTTTCTAGGTGAAAAAAAAAATACAAATGTGCCTTATTTTTTCAGTTTATCTACAAAACAGTATATATATATATATATTCAACATTACCTAATACAAAGCCAACTTTAAGGACTTTATTTATTTGCATGCAATCCTTACTGGCATACTTTTGCTGTCTGTTCATTTTAACCAAGCTCACACATGTTTATGTAGTTTAGCCTTAAAACCCCAAGACCAAAATCAGAAAATATTGACAGTTCACAGAGATGAAGAATAGATTACTATTAATATCATTGAAACAAAGTTAAAATTAGGATAGATATAACAGAGAAAAAAGTCACAAAAAGTTACAACATCCAACAGGACAGGATTTCACCATTTATTTAATATTATTATATATTCCTGCTTTAGTTTACATTTTCTGACCATTTTTATTAGTTGGTACATCAGCACATCTGTATGGTATGAACTGTTTTATTGATTTCATTATTTAAAATTAGCATAAAAGACATTTAGTTAAAATTTTCCAAATAAAGGATAGAAATGCAGTTTAGGTCAAAGTCAAATGTCTGTGTCGTTTGACATTCATATTCATTCATTCATTCATTTTCTACCCGGAGGAAACCCCCGAGGCATGGGGAGAACATGCAAACTCCACACACACAAGGCAGAAATCGAACCCCAACCCTGGAGGTGTGAGGCAAACGTGCTAACCACTAAGCCACCGTGCCCCCCTCGTTTGATATTATTAAGTGTTTTATATATGTATTATAGGCTCATCAAGATAATATGACATCCTTCTTTTCTTGAATTAACCGATAGCAAGACATTTACAGCATTTGGCGGATGCCCTTATCAACTTACATCTTTAACTCGTTCTATACAATTGAGGGTTTAAACTGCAATACAAACTTACAACCTTCCAATCAGTAGTCCAATACCTTAACCACTAGGCTACCGCATCCCCAGTAAAAGTCCAGTATTTCAAACAAATAATAACAGATTAGTGGAAGAGCTTTTGCATTCTACTCTATTCTCAATAATCCTAACAATGATATTTCATCCCATAGGAAGCTTAGCTAAAGTAAATACAGGAAAGGTCTGTATGAGTAAATGTTTATCCTCAGTGGTAGTGAGTCACTTCCTGGCTTTCAAAATAGAACATTTGCAATTCTCTTCATGAGCTCTTCATTAGTCTGAAATAAGATCAAATTAATTAAGCTATATTGTGATGGCTCCTACTTGTGCACACAATACCTGACAGTTATTTGACTTGACAGGCAGACAATCAAAGCTGGATACTAAAATGTTGCACTGAACAACCTGAGTGATATGTTTCCAGCTCACTAATTTATTGTTGTAGTTATAGTGTCCTGGCACAGATGGAAGGGGCATATTGTTATATCTCGGTGAGTCACTCTAGTACAGGGATACAAATCTCACCTTGTATGGACACTAGGAAAACTGTGAGGATTTTTTTTTTAAAATGCAGATCCAATTGTTTTACATAATGAATATAATAAATGACGGTTTCTTTATCTACATAACTTCATGGATTTGTTGGATGTATCATGTGATCTAATGATCCAATGAGAACAGAGAATACACACTAATAATTGTATGAGAAAACTAATGTGAAACAACAGATTGGATCTTTACTTATTTTGTTGCCACTTTTGATCTACTGGCATAAAACATGTTAACGGAAAATAATTAAATGAAAACAATTGGGCCCCTTGCACACACTAGAACAGTTTATATTTGAATATAATAAATTCATATTCGGTTCATTTTCAGATCAGATTAACAATCTTACAACAGTAACACAAATATGTGTGTTTATGTTTGATTTTTTTTACCACGCTCATAACCTCATGTCCTTCTTTTGATGACAATTTTACATAAAATCATTCAGTAATTGTTCTTTATCCCAAAGCAAAGATAGGATACATTATAAAAGCACCATCTGGCACTTTCTACAAATAACATCTAATTTTTAATATTGTAGGTAAAAGAAGCGTGAACTATGAAGATAATCAAATTTTTTTCCAGCATAATTGACAGGAGCCAAAGATTATTGTATTGACCAAAGGTATTGGTCAATAAAAGGTGGGCTTATCTAGCATGACACATGTCTTAGGGCAGAATTGACAAACACTAGTTAAAGCAGTAACTGTCCCTCTGTTAATTTCTCTGGAAAGACATAGAACTGATATATTTCTCTAATGATCCCTTTATGGATTTCTCTAATAATCCAGCAGGTGTAGAATCATGGGCCAGCTTTCAGCTAATGGCAGGAATCCCAGATGCTTCGCACATTGTTTCTCAGCCAGTAAACACTAACCCACTCTCTGGTACATATCACTTACACCTCTTCCTGTTAATCTGTGAGACTTGTTTACAGTTTAACTGGTGTACTCAGGAGAGAGGTGTTTTCCATCATTTAGAAGGTTAGTAAGATAATAACCTTTATTTAACCAGTGTGACCTGACCAAAATACACAACCACAATGCATATTGTTACATAAAATGACCTAAAAATACAACGAAATATTGCAGAAACATCTTCCATCATGGAAATACTCAAAGCTATTTAGATCTGCTATGTATTCAACCAGTGAATAGAGTTTTAAGTGTTCTTGTTGCTGAGGCACTAAAGTTAAAAAAAAAAATTTTTTTTTCCCCAGCTCAATCCTAACATCTGGAAGAACAATCATTTGAACAAAGTTTGTAATGTAATTTTTTACAGAAATAATGCATGACAGATTAGTAGGCAACAAGATCAGATTGATTAATAAATAAAACAGTAGCAGTAGGAGCACTGTTGTAAGTCCAGAGGTGGGGATTTAGTATAGAAATAGCAGTGATGAGTTTCAGACTCACAACCTTTAACAAAACATTAGGCAATGTGAAAAAGGTTGTCACATTTTTTAAAACTTGCACTGTGCCATGCGTTATATAATATATGACCATAAGGCATGTTACTATTCTAAATTCAACTGGAATTTATTTGCAATGGAATATTTGCATAATACATTTATTCATTCATTCATTCAAGTTTATTTGTATAGCGCTTTTTACAATGGGCTTCGTCTCAAAGCAGCTTTACAGAACATAAACATAGAACAGAAGTTAAACATAAGGAGAAAAAAGAATTAATATAGTAAAAAATTAAGATATATATAGTTCACAGTGTGTATGTATTTATCCCCAATGAGCAAGTCTGAGGTGACTCAGGCAGCAGTGGCAAGAAAAAACTCCCTTAAATTGGTAAGGCCTTGAGAGGAACCAGACTCAAAGGGGAACCCATCCTCATATGGGTGGAACTGGGGGTGAGATTACAAATATACAGTCAAACAAGTGTTGAATTGGTGTAAAGATCACATGGAGTTCAGATCTCCTCTTGGTATCATAGAGTCCAACTGGAGCTGGTAGATCTGTAGATGTTTCAGGATTTTCATAGAGTCAGCCTCATCTCAAAGGTGCAAGTCTAAAGTATTGGTGCATAATTTTATGAAATGGTGATGTATTATGTGTGTGTGTACGCCTGACTAAAGAGGTGAGTTTTTAATCTGCTTTTGAACTGGGAAAGTGTGTCTGAGCTCCGAACACTATCAGGAAGACTATTCCAAAGTTTGGGAGCTAAATAAGAAAATGCTCTACCACCTTTAGTAGACTTAGATATTCTGGGAACTACCAGACGTCCTGAGTTTTGTGATCTCAGAAAGCGTGAAGGAATGTAACGTGTTAGAAGACTAGTTAGATACATGGGAGCTAAACCTTTAAGAGCCTTGTATGTAAGTAGCAGCAGTTTGTAATCAATTCTAAACTTAACAGGTAGTCAGTGTAGAGGTGATAAAATTGGGGTTATATGGTTATATGACCACACTAAGGTCAAGTAGAACTAATAGTGACATACAGTCTTGGTCCGAAGCTAAAAACAAGTCATTTGTAACTTTAACAAGTGCTGTTTCTGTGCTATGATGGGGCCTGAAACCTGACTGAAACTCTTCAAAGATATTGTTCTCCTGTAAGAAGGAGCTCAGTTGAAGAAAAACAACCTTTTCTAGTATTTTAGACATAAACAGAAGGTGTGAAATAGGTCTGTAATTTGATAGTACATTTGGATCTAAATTAAATTTGGATCTTAATGAGTGGCCTAATGACTGCCAACTTGAAAGATTTAGGGACGTACCTAAGCTAAAGATAGCGAGGAGTTAATAATATTAAGAAGAGGCTCACCAGCTTTATGTAACACTTCTTTCAGTAATTTAGTTGGAATGGGGTCTAGTGAGCAAGTTGTTGATTTAGATGTGGTAACAAGTTTATCTAACTCTTCCTTTCCTGTACTTGTAAAGCACTGTAGTTGTGTGTCTAGAGCCTTAAGTGAGACTGGGTCACTAGTTGCTCTCATATGTTGAGCATCACCTATTTTATTCCTGATACTTTCGATTTTATCAGTGAAGAATCTCATAAAGTCATCACTACTGAACTGTGATGGAATAGTGTGTTCAGATTTCTGTTTTTTTGTTAATCTAGCCACTGTGCTAAATAAAAACCTGGGATTGTTCTTGTTATTTTCTATGAGTTTGCTCAGGTGCTCAGCCCTAGCAGCTTTAAGAGCATGTCTGTAGCTGGGCATACTGTCCTTATACACAATTCTAAAAACCTCTAATTTAGTTTTTCTCCACTATCGCTTGAGGTTACGGGTTTCTCTCTTGAAGGTGTGAGTATGACTATTATACCACGGTGCAAGCGTTTTATCTCTAACCTTCTTTAATCGGATTGGGGCAACAGTGTCTAATGTGCTAGTGAATATAGCGCCTATGCTGTTAGTCATTACATCTAGGTCGTTTGTGTTTAAGGGTACAGTAAGAAGTCCAGACAGATCAGGCAGGTTATTTGTGAATCTGTAATACAACAAGTAAATAATTTTAATTAGGGAAATGAATAGACTCTTAATTTCTCTTATGGTTTTGTTAATAAAGGACCCAGAACACTTATTGCCAGGTTAGAATTTATCAAAATGTGTTTGCTCCAGTTTTCTTCTTTTCCCTTTGTCAATTATTTTGTCTAATGACTGCGTGAGACTTTTTAGTTCAGAAAGAACAGAGTTGGTAAAGAGCCTTCTTTACTCTATCTCCATAATGAATGTGTGCCTTGGTCATCACCACTTAATTGGAGATAATCTGCTTGGACAGGTGTAGATTACTCTGTAGCATGCTAATGGATTCTGCTCTGCCATGTTCTTAAATGAATGGATTACAATCAGTCCTGAAGAGTTTGTGCAATCAAACATTTTATTAACCGATTTATATGTTAATTTATTTTGTTTAACAGAAGATCTACTGATGAGCTGTTTTGTGTTCCTTTTTTCTTAACCTGACTTAACAATGCCTGTCAGCAACATTTCCAAATAGCCTCAATATTTATTAACAATTCTATGAACATACGTATTTTTCAGTTTAACCAGAACTGTAACTGTATATCAATATTATCTAAACTAATATAATGTTAACATACTGTTTAATGGAGTCTACTCTTTATCAATGTCAACATACTGTATTATGGATAATTAAAAAAAAGTAATGAAGCTACATTTTTCCTTCTGTATTGTTGCTGTATTTGACATTTTTATTGTAAGTGTGTAAGACAGCACTTAAAGACCTGTATTAAAGAAACCAGACCTTAATTCCTCTCATTTTTGGCTCTAATCTATTTCTGAGTGAAATACTTGAACATGTAGTCTTCTCACAGAGTACTTAAATGAAGACAACTCACATTCACAATTAAATTCCAGTGTGGATTCAGACCAAATCACAGCACTGAGACAGCATTAGTAAAAAGTTGTGTACTGTATATTTATTGTCCTGCATTTGTTTCATACTGTTGTGTGTTGCACTTTATGTAGTCCTATGTACTGCTGTGTGTAGTGTGCTGCATCATGGTCCTATAGGAAAGTCATTTTATTTTAGTGTATTGAATCTGTACAGAGGAATGAAATAAAAAAATGACTAGATTAGTAAATCCGATATTGAAGGTTAATGCAGGGGGGTTCTAATACATGCACTGGAAACAATAGCTCATATAATGCTTCAAATGGCAAGAGAACTGGTTTGGTCTCTCTGGGACTGGAAGACAATATTTTGTTTAGATGAACACAACTCAGATAAGTCTATGTGATCTGTGCATTTATTTTAGTTTTTTTTAACAAATTTTTTTTAATATACGTTAGTGGGAAGTCGTGGCCTAATGGTTAGAGAGTTTGACTCCTAACCCTAAGGCTGTGGGTTCGAGTCTCGTGCCGCAATACCATGACTGAGGTTACGTCACTTTGAAAGTGTTGTGACATTGGGTCAGATTAAAAAAATATTAATGGAGTCAATTGTCACAGCTGTGTAGATGAATAATATATATATACTGTATACATCTGTAGCACCTGATGATGCAACTAATCTTGATATGATGGTAATCTGCCTGTCTAGCATTGTTGGCTTAATGAATTTCTTGTCTTTTCTTCACTGTAATTTAATCTCACTGGATTTCACTACAACACACAGACTTCACTACACTACAACACACAGACTTCTGTGCAAAATGCAGCAGCAAGAATTAATAAATACCAGAAAATGAAATCATATTAGACCAGATTTTGTGATCCCTTTAATGGGTTCTATTATACTTTTCTCTAAAGATTTATTACTATATTTTAAAAAAACCTTTTAATGGTTTATCACCTACTGTCCATTCCATACTTTGTCATAAGGTCATATACTGTAGTGCAATTCTTCTTTTTTTTTTTTTTTAAATTTTTTACTTTTACTGCTTTTTTTAATTTTTATTTATTTATTTATTTATTTATTTTACAGATTTTATGATTATCTTAATTATTATAGTAATGTTTTACCTGTATGCATTACAGATAACACTACAGGTGCTATATTAATTTATTATTATTATTATTATTATTATTATTATTATTATTATTATTATTATTATTATTATTGTTGTTGTTGTTGTTGTTGTTATTGTTGTTATTGTTAATAATAATAACAACAATAATAATAACAATAACAATAATAATAATAATAATAATAATAATAATAATAATAATAATAATAATAATAATAATAATAATAATAATAATAATATGTTTATTTTTATATCTATTTTATTTTATGACTTCTGCTATATTTCTGGACATCATCAGCACCATCTGTCTTACATTACTTTAATTCAAAGAATTCAAAGAGTTCAAAGAATCTGAAAAACATTACCTCATCACCAGACATGTGTCCTTGAAAGTCATAAATGCAAATTACTCCAGCAGAGTGTGTAGCACACACACACCTGATTAATGGACCTTTCATTTGGTAATTTGTATCACTTATTATATTCAGAACTGTCAGAACAAAACAATTGGTTGATGCAAATGTTGTAACATGTAATTTCTCTCTTATTCTAATAGACCTGTATATTTAGCCAGTTTGACCGGGGACCAGAAGGAGTTTTATTTTAGGAAAAACAGCAGTACTGCTAGAATGGAGAAAGCAGAGCAGAGTAATGGAGCAGATAACTTAAGCCTCATCACACACATGCTGACTGGCAATAACATTAATGATATTGACTATGTGACTTCTTACTTCCCTGAAATAAAAATAAACTCATGAATTAATATTATTTATCAAACAAATATCTTCAAAGAAGTAAAACATGCCACAACTGACCTAGAAATTTTCCCAGATTCATTATGTAGCCTAAGCAACAACATGCGTAATGAAAAAAAAAATCTGATTCATAACTGACACAAGCAAAAAATGTATTTATTCATTTATTGACACTAAAAGTGTTTAGTCTTGTATTAGCATAATTGTAATGAAATGTGTACATTTTGAACATTTTCTTCAGAGACATGAAGATGTATAAATGTGTATATTCGGCCTTGGGAATAGCTTCCATGTTTTATGTATAGATACTGTATAATCTGATGTTTTTTGTTCAGAAACAACCCTAAACAGAAAAGGTTTTTCTGAGCCAACAGAGTTCTGTACATAAAATGCATCTGGAAAAGAGTCCTAAATGTGTCCTTCTAAAAAAAAAAAAAAAAGCCCCTCCTAACAGACAAAAGATATAGATTTCTGATGGAACAGCTTTAGAAAAAACTTCCTTCACGCTGATGATAAACCTCTTCTACAGACGATGTGAAAATTCCAGTCTTTTTTCATGAGTCTTTTGTGAGATGAATAGCAAAAACCTTCAGAGAAAAAGGGTCTTGTTCTCAGGGACTCGTCTTACCTCAAGGGCTTTGTCGGTGCAACTTTTCTCTGAAATAAGCATCACCCCTGAATATTTGAGTAACTAATTATTGCTTATTAATGAATTATTGTGTACTGTGCTTAGTTTGATAATATAACATCATACATTGTATATGTTTTTTTAGGTTTTAGCCATGAATAGATTTCCATTCATTTCTCCCTTTCTCATTCAAGAGTCTGTATAAGGAAGTGCTAATCAAGTAACCGGACGATTGTTAGCACTAGTAGTCCTAGTATATAGAAGTATTTGCGTGTCATATATACATTACACCACAGTGAAATTCTTTCTTCACATATCCCAACTTTGGAGGTTGGGGTTAGGGCACAGGGTCAGCCATGATATGGCATCCCTGGAGCAGAGAGTGTTAAGGGCCTTGCTCAGGGGCCCAAGTAGTTTGTAGTTTGGCAGTGCTGGGACTTGAACCCTGATCCTCTGATCAACAATCCTATGCCGGATGTGACTTTCACATGTTGTTTACATCCTGTAGTGTGACTACCTGTATTTGTTTACAACTGAAGAACTATGAAGAAATCTCTTGGACCTTTTCATTACAATAACTGATTTGTTAAAGCATTGATGATTCTCACTGCAATACCTCATCTGCAAGAGTAACGTAGAGAAATAATCTCTTTCAATAAAACTTCACCAGTCACTAACTTACAATCTCCACCCCTCAGAGAGTTTACTCATTCAAGCCATTAAACCAATTCTCAATTAATTAAAAGATGCATTGTTTAAAAAGGAGCAATGTTACATAACATCCGTTAGATTAGGTAATCCTGCATTCATTACAATTGCTCAGCTGTACGTACACTTTTAAAGTGGCTCAGACCTCAGAAAAATCAATAATCCATTATTATTATATATATATTTTTTAACATTCAGCACTTTTCTTGAGGTATGACCTTTTAGTCAGTCATTTATCATAAAGCAAAACCTTTCTAAAAAAAAGCAACTAAAGAAACCACTTCCATGAAGATTCAGAATCATTACTCAAAGCTTTCTGGACCACAATAATCCATTTGCTTTCTCATCATCTTCTCCTTCATCCCTGTGTCAGAATGTGGTATTGACAGAATGCCTTTGCGGTTTGGAGGTTTTTGAAGAAGTCTCGACTTATTAGTTTAGGACTGATCTTTGTCTTCTTTGCATAATCTAATAGCAATCAAAGACACCATGATATCGCTCACTAAAATGGACTCTCGAGAGGTCTTTCATTTCAATCTTTCTTTTTAAACAAGGCGAATTTAACAGTCAGTTCCACTCCAGGTCTGATCTAATATCTCACTATGTGACTATGTGTGTAGCAACAGCTTTTGAAAGACATAGACATACTTTCATATATACATTTATTTATATACATAAGGACAGCTTTTGTTGATATTGATCAATGACTGAACATCGATGTGTTCTGGATTTCGACTTCACAAATACATTCCAGGGTTTGATTGTTATGCGTTAAAAAGCAGTCTAGTATACAAGTAAACAGGATAAAAGCATAATTAAATATTTCAGGAAGTGATTTTTTTCCCCATTCCTCAACTGTCCAGTTTGAGTGTGTGTGTGTCCATGATAACTGTTCTTGGCTGACATGAGTGGAACCTGATGTGGACCTGAAGTTTTTTGCATGTTGAGATGCTTTTCTGCTCATTATTGTAGTAAAGAGTAATGACTTAAGTTACTATAGACTTCCTGGCCAATTTAACACACAGGAAATTTTCTGAAACATTCAAACCAACTCATCCGGCACCAACATCTATGCCATGATCAACATCACAGAGATCACACTTTTCCCCATTCTGATATTTGATGTGACCATTAACTGAGCTGTATTTGCAGGATTATTTGCATTGTCCTGCTAATCTAGCCACAAGGGTATTAAGCCAGTGATTTATGTGCCGGTCCCAAGCCCGGATAAATAGAGAGGGTTGAGTCAGGAAGGGCATCCGGTGTAAAACATGCCAAATGTAAACATGCGAGTCGTCAATGAGGTCAACCATCCAGTGTGACGGGGAATGGCGAGTACAGGCGGGTTGGAGTGGGTGTAGAAATGTGTCAGGAGTGTTGTTTGACAGAAGAGTGTCAGCAAGAATTATAGGAAAGGTGTACAAGATATTTTAGCAGTGAGGAAAATGAGGCAGAAAATGAGGTACCAGAGATGAGGATGTTGAGGTTCTATTTAGGAGCAACGAGGATGGACAGGATTAGGAACAAGCACATCAGCTCAGGTTGGCTGTTTTGGGGACAAGGTCAGAGAAGCTAATTAAGATGGTTTGGACATGTACAGAGGAGGGAGATGGTTATATTTGTAGAAGGATGTTAGGGATGGAGCTGCCGGATAAGGGGTCAAGAGGAAGGTCAAAAAAGAGATATATGGATGTGTTGAAAGAGGACATGTTAATTGGTGCGAGAGTAAAGGATGCAGAGCATAGAGTTAGATGGAAACAGATGATTCGCTGTGACGACCCCTAACGTGAAAAGCCAAAAGATTTCACAGGTAAGTTGCCAGGTAAGTTGTACTGATGTTCCTATAAAAATTGACAGTGAGTGTATGTTGAGGGACCAAATATTAGTAAATAAGTGTAAAAGTGTCTAGGTTATTTTCCAAGTTTCCAAGTTATCTTCCTAAAAATCACTTTGTCTGGATGAGGATTTAAATTAGGTTTAAATTCCAGCTGCAAGAGATAAACTGGTCTAATAGTTCAAATCTATTCGTCATTCATCTTGGCTGTCTTGCTGTATATTACACATGCTTCTTTCATCACTACTGAGTCATGAGTGAATATTATTTACTTCTTACAGCATCTTGTGTGCTTGACAATGAGAGAAGTAACATGTTAATATATGCTCTCTTGTGTGCTGGAAAGTGTTGATGTTGTGGACCAATATTTGGAAACGTGGACTAAGGTTTCATTCTGCATGTGCAGAACATCAACAGGACAGAATAGGACAGGACAGAATAGTAATGTAGTAGCAGATGTTTTGTGAAGAATAAGTTATTGCCCCTTGGAATGAGCCAGCTGACTCATCTGTGAACCTGTGATTTTTTTTTTATTATTATTTCTTTTGAATATATATATATATATGTGTTGTTTTTTTTAAACTTTTTTGGCAGCAGTGACTATTGTCATGTCTGGTGTTTTTCTATATATGACCAGCTAAAAACTGGATATAGAGATAAGGTTTGATACTTTCGTTTGTAGTTCCCTAAAAGTGTGATAAACATCAAGAATCTGAAGATCCAGCCTTCAGCCTTCTGATGCTGAACAACTGTTTGCTATTTTCCAATTACATATGTAAATGTAATGTGGCACTACATGAAAGCCCACAAAAATCCTACTTAGCATTTTCACTGAGACTGTGCTATATATATATATATAATGGGATTAATGAATGTTATTGGAAATTTAGAGCACAGTTTACAATTATTCATTACATAATTAGTAAAAACTGCCATCACAGTACCTGAGAGCATACATGGCAGAGAGTGTATCTAACGGGGGAAAGCCTAAAACATAACCCTCTGTGAAATGATCTATCTTTATTTTGGTATTAAGTAATGTTAACAACAAAATGCTCAAAAATAATGGTTAAGATTAATATGAGGGGAGATCTTAATGGGAATAGCATTAAAAGTTCAAAATCTATGTTTATAAAGGTTTTTATGTTCTAATAAAATGTAATAAAACACCTGCTTAATAACTGTCCTTATTGCCAATATTCCCAAGTGCTTATTAGCTTCGTATAAAGTAGAGATTAATGTGCTTTTTAAAATGTACACAGTAACTGTTAAAAATACACAGTAACTGTTGCTTTAAACTCTCTCTCTCTCTCTCTCTCTCTCTCTCTCTCTCTCTCTCTCTCTCTCTCTCTCTCTCTCTCTCTCTCCACATAAACACAAACATAAACACTTTTTCTTTCATATTTTTTTGAACTGTGCCATATTCTTCTCTTGTTTCCCCTCCATTTCAGCCCCAAGGAACTGAAGAGTTAGTGCATACTTAATAGTGAGTGACATTACCGATGACACCCTGATGTCACAAGCAACCTTCTTTGAAGAGAGAAAAAAGGGGGAAAAAACCCACTGAAAATCATCTAGTGTGCCATATATAAAACATCCTGATTCTATGAATATGCATTTTGAAAACACCCCATCCTTATAAAGTAAACTGCCTGCTTCTTTCCTGTGTTAAATAGATAAAATAACAAACAGACTAAAATCCACTATTCCAAGGAATTATGCACACTATAAGGAAATATCCTAAATGATTTCTATTCACTTCATCTTCGTTGTCTTTGTAGACCTTATAATGACACTTAATGTGAATCCAGTAAGTGTTTATCTGAATTTAACAATTTACATAGGATTATAAAACCAATGCATTATTAATAAAAACAGATGTGAAACACATTTCTATAGCTTACTAATTACTGAAAATAGTACACTGGACCTTTTTCCCGTTAAACGTGTAAAACCGGGGCTTGTGAGTAGCACAACAGTAAAGCATTCAGTTAATTAGTTGGGTGTATAAATGTTAAATTGCTTCTGACATCCATGTCTAAGGTCTTGTGCTGGAGTGTCAACACTGAAAACAAGCAGACCTTGTAGAAATAGAATTTTGAATTAACCTGCTCATAAAGTTGAGGTCTGCAGAACATTTCTGCCTTAAAGCCACTTCAAATCGCTCATCATCACAGCTCATTACAGAGTCCAGTAATCACCATCGTTAACACAAACCAGATGTACCTACCGTGCAGCAGACCATTTAGTAAAGCAGTGCACCTCTATTTCCCTTTTAAATCTGGTAATAGGATGAAATGTTCTGTTGTGTTGATGAAATGTTCTGTTGTGATGATGTGTTTTGTTGCTCCTTCTGGATAAATGATATATTATGTGTGACATATTGGCTTAGTCTCACAGCTCCAGAGCTCAAGCCTGTGACACATTTCTTCCCAGGTCTGTGTGGATTTCAAGATAGTAGGTGGATTAACCACACTAGATTGTCCCTGGTGTTTCAGCCGAGCTGACTTGTTCCCACTGTGTCTTGTATAAGAACATGATCACTTCACACTGAAGTTACTGAAGATCACTGAATGAATGAACAATGGATGAATTATTTAAATATTTGATGCCTTTTTCAAGCCATGATCATTTAGTTTTCCTTCTTCAAATGAAAATGCATGTAACAAATCACATCATTTAGAGGAACAGTCTTCACATTCTAAATCTTTAAGAGAACATATTTAGGGTAGAAATGTTATTGCAATTTATAATGATGTATTATGTATGATACGGGGAACAGCTTATGCACTTTCAATTGGTATTAATGTATTTAGCAATGTGTCTGGATAAAAAGTATTTTATGACAGCTTCATATGACAACCGGAGGAGGCTATAGGCTAAAAATATTGATGGTGGATGTCAGCTAACCAAAACAAGAAATTAAATACACCCCCCCCCCCCCCAAAAAAAAAAAAATCAACTCATTGAGAATAGATCCAGTTCTGAAAAAACACACAGTTAGCAATTAGTTGGCTAGCAAATATGTGTTGGTGCACATTGTATTTTAAATAGGCATTTTAAATGTAGATAAGAAGCTAAACTGTAGTTTCAGCAACTAGATTATTGACATGTAGCTAAGACTTTATACCTGTAACTTCTCATTCCACTTTATAACCTCATTTTAGCTTAGAATCTCTGTATCTCTTTTTTTTTTCAGTGATTTTTTATTTTATTTATTATTTATGGATGTCTTGATCAGCTTGATTCATTAACAAAGAACTGTATTTATGTATAATAAAATTGATTATAATTTCGTGAACCTAGTTGGGTGCATGATATTATGTGAATGACTTCAAATCAAAGCTCTTAAAATAGCATCAAGTATCTACCAAGTAAGTAGCAGTGGATGGAAAAAATCTTATTCTAATTTTTGCATTTTAGATTGTTAGTTAATATACAGGACGTTTATGGTGTCTGGTCTCATTTGGCCCATTTACTCTCACATAAAGACATCATTACATTAGCAACAACTGCAAGGTCTCATGCCACCCTGACATCCTCTGATAAAATGTAGCTCTTTGGTGTCATAGGCAATGAATTGCAGACTCTTGCACTCAGACTGTGGCTGCAGGTGACATATGAGCTGAAATTTTGTGTGAGGAAAGAACAAGGCCAGGGCTTGTCATGAGGTTGTGTTACGTGTGTGGGATGTTTGTGTGTCTACATGTGTCTCCAATCATATTTATTTGAAGTCACTTGGTCAGAATGGGAGTGTGAAGTTTCACACTATCTGAACACAGTATATATATTTTCTTTCTCTAAAGCCTTTACTGGCAAACCAAATTCATTGAGTAGAAAAAGAAACAATCATAAGCAATTAAACTGATAGTGTTGTGCATCATTACCATAAAGGTTTAAGGGATTTGGGAACATTGATGTTGATCTCAGACCTATTTTAAAATATCTCCCCAGGGCCACATCTTTTCCACATAGAAATGTGGCACAGTGTCATCTTGGGAGGTCTATGAAGATAATTTTCTCTATTAGGAATCAAACCCTACCTTAATTTATGTATGTGAGCAATCATGTCGCCCGTACACAGTTTTAAATCGTCTTGGAATAAACCGAAAAAGAAATAAAGATATTATAAACAAGACGAAAACAAAAAATCTTAACACAAATGTCCCTACTAAAACGTACTAGCTAGTATATTTATAATATACGTGTAATAGTATAGTGTTATATACAGTTTTTTATTGTTTTAATTGTGAAATGAATTGACAGGAGATAATGAAGTCACCCAGCAGCTGTGTTGATGAAAAAATAGCATTAGTGGAAAATAAGAACAAGCACTGACATGATTTTTTTCTTCTGTAAGCAGGCTCAAAGTCCTCTTCACATTCTGCTCCTAGCATAGCCTCTGAAGGAACATAAATCTCCAAAGATACCACATGAAAATCTAAAAGTGAAGGTCTGGCTCAGAGTGTGAATGGTTTCAGAGTCATGAAGTGGAAGGAAAAAAACACTGAGGGGGCAGATGTAGCTGTTTTCATCTGATTTTGGGTTGCATTCTGCATGAGAAGTCTTTTCGTGATATGTAGAAAATAGCACACAAGACTAAACACTCAATTTAAGAACAGAACATGCAAATTGCAGAACTTTTCTCTCATACATATGCATTTGAGGAAGGAGCATGCAAATGGTGCCAGGTAGGAGCAAAAAGGTTGGGGAAATGAAAAATGGAGGCAATTAAACGCAGACAGTTTTTACTTCCCAAACCCTTGTTTGGAGTATAAGTGTCATCGGTTGTACTCATTTATGGCTTATTCTGGTAGATTTTTTTATGTATAGCATGTATTATACAGCTATAATAATAAAAATTTCTGAAAGAATTATTGTAGAATCTTTCATATTTTAATACTACATGTCAGTTGTCAATTTTGGCACCTCACAGCGAATGGAATATTCTCATCTAAAGAAATATAAGAGAAGTTTCAAAACAAGACAGAAACCTTGAAACTTTAAAGCAGCACTTGGTAAATAACAGTAGTTTGTTCTGACACATCATTTTTAAATTCAAGACACATTAACTCTCTATACACTCTAAATACCTAAGTTATTATCTTTATTACTGAACTTTAAATGTATAAAAACATTTTGATTGAATTATTGTATTCAGTATGCGTATGCACATAGGATGTAGTTTCTGGGGATTGTGGTGATATACCTCATAGAGCCAGAAATTAAGTGAAAGTGATGTGACATACAGCTAAGTATGGTGACCCATACTCAGAATGTGTTCTCTGCATTTAACCCATCCAAAGTGCACACCAAAGTGCACACACACAGCAGTGAAACTGTTGGGACGCCGCTCCGCTTCCGGTTTCTCCGCGGGGGGCGCCGCCTCACTTCCTGGTTGTGGGCCATGTCACCAACTTGAGTTTTGTCTTGTTTTGTCTTTTTTTTTGACGTCGCTTCACATTTGGTTTCCGTGGAGGAAGTCGCCCCACTTCCTGTCTGTGGGGGGTGTTGCTGTTGCCGCGGGGGGTGGGGTTTGTTGTTGTTCTGTTTGGTTCTGTTTGGTTCTCCCGCCCTCCCCCACCGTCCCTGGGTTTTGAGAGGTGGGACTGGCCGAGGTGCGTCGGGGGTAGTCTCGGGTGTGCCTTGCTCCCCCCCACCTGCCCTCGCCGTGGTCCTTACTCCCCCATCTACCTCGCCGTGTGCCTCGACCCAGCGCCTCGGGGGGTACCGTCAGGACTCAGCCCGGACTTTGGCCACGTGCATTTGTTTATGTTCTTCTTCACGTGTCTGCCCCTCCTTTGTCTGCTCCTCCCCGTCTCTACACACCTGTTTCCCATTGTCATCTCCCAGTCTATTTAACTGTGCCGCGTTGCCTTGTGCAGCGCGGAATCCCTGTTGTCTTGTCCTGTCTTTAGTCCGTGTCCTGTTTAGTGTTCCTTTGTTATTAGACCCTGTTTATTTCGCCATCCTGCAGTTGGGTCCGTTTTGTCCCGCGTTCGTGACAAACACACACCCGGAGCAGTGGGCAGCCATTTATGCTTTGGTGCCTTGCTCAAAGGCACCTCAGTCGTGTGATAAATAGCGTGAAACAAAATGGCGTGTTTAAAGCCTGGTTAATGATAAGAGGTAATAAGCACTTATGCTTTGTTCATGATTATGAAAACTGTGAATATGCGAGTAAAGTAAATGGAAGCAGTTGTGATTTAAATTGCAATTTATAAATATTTATATGTTGCAGTGTATTGTTCACATTGATGACTTATTGAGTTACTGGTACAAATATGGACTTTATTTGAAATGAGAGACTTTAATGGACTCTTGAAGACATAGTTGATTAGAAATTAGAGAAAAGAGAAAGAAAGGTCAGAGTTCATTAAACATTGCAAGAGTTCACAGCACAAATGTGTCTCTGTTATTTCTCTGCAGTGTTACACATTCAACTTGCCCCTCTGGGTTTCTCTGGCCTAGAGCGGGTAACAATGACACTCTATATTGTAGCTAGCCAAGTAACTACAGTTTAGCCATATCCATCAGTATATGAAATACAAGTTAGCAAAAATAGTCTTGTGTTAGTTAAATTCTAATTCTGTAATTAACAATAACAAGGTTGTCACGTCATCATCTGTAGAACGAAGGCTTTGTTTTATTTTATATTACTCTGTTGTTTAATTTCTGAACTTTCTGAGTTGATGTGAAGCTCTGACTGAATCACGGCCAGTATGAGCCTCCTCAAATAGCTAACATAGGGAATAGCTAACATTTTATCTATATATTAAGCTTATAGAAAAATGTTTACAGATGTTCAATTCACAAGTGTTCAAGTCTCACGATAAATGATATGTACAAGTTTAATCAGTTCCAGTGTGCGTTCATTTGGACTGGTATTATGCTCTGTGTGATTTATTTCAATGAAACAACCATTTTATAATAATTATACAATATTTTTAATTTGATAGATAGATTAGTATAGTTTAGTAAACTAAACAGTAATTTCTGGCAACTTTTTGTGACTGTATTAAGTTGTATTTTGTGCTGTCTTCGTTCAAATCTGACCCAGAGCAGCAATACAAGAGAAAAGAAAACCTCATATTGCTTGAGAGAATGTAATGTGTCATGACTTTTAAAAAATGAAAATATGTGAAAAGAATCAACTGAGACACAAGGTAATGTAATCTAAAACAAATAAACGAATAGATAATTAAACTAGTATTAGTTCATAGCTAGGAAGCTCGATAAACTGAAGTGATAAGAATAATTTTAATATTAGAACCATAAATAAATAGTAAATTATAAAAGTCAGCAGTGGTATCAAGTCAAACTTACAACAGGATTTTGATGATGATTAATATCGCTATATTTATACAACAATAATAACATTATCTTTATGTTTCGGGTCAGTGCTGTATTTTAAGGTGAAGCTCTACTCCAATCTTAGTTTTAGAGCATGTCTGAACAGGTTTTTTTTCTTCAGGAAGTCTCTGTATTCGATCCGTTGATCCTGACAAACCTTCCAATCCCTGCCTCTGAAAAACATCCCCACAGCATGATGCTGCTGCCTTCACTGCTGATAAAAAAAAAAAATTACACCTATTTATATAAATAAATAAATAAATAAATAAATAAATAAATAAATAAATAAATAAATAAATAAATAAATAAGGAAAAAGTCAGAGTTCCTTCCGTATGACTTTGCCATATGCCACCCTCTTCCTTTCTCCCCCTCTGTGTGTCAATAGGAAAAATGTAATAAAACCGTAGTGTTCAGAGCTTAACTAGATTTTACAATTCTGAAAATGGCCAAACTGGTACACTATCACTGCCAGCTTGTAGGTTATTTTTTCCAGCTTCTGTATTTTTTCTAAATTTGTTAATAAACTGATTTTCTTATTGGCTTACTCTTGTGTTCTTGTCCTTAAATAACGTGTACAATTTAGAATTAGAGCAGTTACCAGCTGGCAGGTGTAGACTGTGAGCAACAGTTTGAGCAGGATTTTGGTAGCAACTGGTGAGAGTATTTCTCTATTCTATTTTTTATTCAAGAGAACGCTGATGTATTTTTTAGTATTTAAAAAAAAACACACACACGTAGGTCAGATTAATCATTTTAAAGCAGTACAGACATCCTTCTCAACAAATGGTTAATTAAAATACATTTTGAAATTGGGGCTATGTATATTTGATTTTTTTTTTTTTAATCAATTACATTTTATTTCTGCCGCTGGCAGATAAATAAGATAAATGATAAATGCTCTTTGCTTAGGGCAATGGTTTTGACTAAGTTTTGATAATTAGTTTAGTGCTACTAATTACTAACTAAATTTAATCATCAAATTACATTAACATTACCATTATAATCTCTTATTAATCTTTGTCATTTCTTCTGGGATTACTGATCAGCAATACATCTTTACAGCTGTAGGACATTATTACAAGGCCCGTGACATATTAGCTAGGCTAAAAGGCTTAGACCAGTTTTGTCACATGGCTTAGACAAGTTGTGCCACATTGGACGTTTGTTTGTGTGTGAACTCTTTATGTTTTCTCTTCATGCCTTCTACATCCAGCTCTAATTGTGTATCTTATTAGCTTTTGTTAATCCATGTATTTATGGCCATTTGTTTGCTATGTTTCTTGATTTTCTAGCAGCTACAGATTTATTTACTCGGGTCCTTTTATACAGAAAAGGGAAATAAGTATTCAGAGAATTTAGTATTTTTTAATTTAATATATTACATACTTCTTGTCTTTTGTACGTACATTTATGAGCAAAGACAAATGTAAGCCTGTATGCAAGATAGTAGCAGTTATGGTGAAGCTGAAGATGCTGAAGTTCTCACAGACTAATAATAAGGGATGTAAGAAGGAAGCCTGCAGTTGCTTAGAAAGATTTTAAGCATGGATTGAAAGCAATAGGAACCACAGTTACACAGAAAATAAGTAGCAATGAACTGCACCACAATAATCTCTGTTCTACACTCCAGAGAAAGTTTATCTGCAAAGATTTAAGAAAGGCGTATTAAAATGGATTTTACTCATCATGTCTGAAGAAGAAATTCTAGGCATATGATAGATGCTGCTTCCCTGCAAATGCCACAAGAGTGGGACAATATAGTAGTTCAGACGGTCTGGAGTGAAAATGGGCATTAAGACAATTACATAAAACATACAGCCAACATGACTTTTGAAGGGCTTGCCTGGAATCCTCAACACCAGACTTGCATCTTAAAATTGATGAGGATTTTAAAATGATGAAGACATCAGTTCTCTTAATGCACTGGGAAATGAAAATGTTTTGAAAAGGCATGTCTGTAGATGTATCAAAGCTGTGACCACTGACAACACATTTTAAATAAAGTTATAATATTTATAATATTTGGTGCCTGAATACTTTTTTACCCCTCATATTTAACTTTAGAAACGTATTCTATTTCTTCATATGAATACATACTTTGTGTTCTTACTTATGTCAAAAGAAAATATGTCTACACACAAAGTGTGTATTTTCACAGGAAGTATATTAAATAAAAAAAACTTATTGTTATTTAATGTATTGTTAATTTCTTTTATCCCCCCCCCCAAAAAAAAATGGCATGTGATTATAATATGTGCTCTTAGACGTGATAAATGAACTCACTCACTGTCAACTGATGGTTAGCAGGAATGAGAGGAGAAGTATTTTCCTAGAGAATCTATTTAAGCGGTATTTCTAGAAGAATATTACAGAGTAAAAACAAAACAAAAAACAATGATTTTAATGTTTTATTGTGCCCGATTCAATAAAAAGTCTTCTGTATGGTGCAAATCCTTATTTAAATGATATTGCTGAGCATTGTTTTCATATTTAAGAGGAAGTCAGTTGGAGTCTTCAGTGTACTGTACATGATTTGTGGAAGGAAGCTCCGACATCCTGCTGCTTGATGTTGTCTATTGTTTGCACTCTTTAGCTGGCAAGCTAAACTCATTTGCCAATTATGGCTTGGCTAAATAAACAAAAATCAATTATATGCATATTCAATATATTTGCACATTCTATTATATACATATTCTAATGATGAGTTTCTGCATATTCTGCTTTGGTCATGCGACAGTTGTTCATTTTAAGGGATGGATGAGAAATTCAATTTTCACGTCCTGTGGTAAAGACACAGTGAACTATTTTCTACAGTGAACTATATAGAACACAGTGTGCGGTCTTCCCAGAGCTCATCATCTGAACTGATGCTGTTGATTCAGTGTGTCCTTAACACAGTAGTGACTTACCTGGCAGACAGGGCTGCTTTCTCCATCTTTAAATTTGTAGCTCAGATCCCCAACTGCCTTCGTGCTAAACAGGGGAACAAAACTGCAGGATATGTGTACTGTTATAAAGGAAATAAAATAAAAAGTGCACTCATGTTGTGTGACCTTGAGGAATGTCTGTGCTGATTGACAGGCATCATAAAGTGGAAAGGGGATCATGCATTTGCGGCAGTAGCACCTAGACTTTGGAATAGCTTACCCATGTAGGTCAGGGATGCTGATTCCGTACACGTTTTTAAAATACAACTTAAGACATACTTGTTTTCCATGCCATATACCTCTAGTTGAAATATTTTTTATTATTTCTGTAAATGTGTGTACTGCTATTATTAAAATTGTATTTATTTCTTTTTTATATTAGATGTTGTAAAGCACATTGGTCAACATGTGTTGTTTAAATAGTGCTATACAAATAAAGTTGACTGACATTGACATTGACATAAAGTGGGTCCCTCTGTCAATCTTACTGTCTGTTGCTCGTCAAAAAAAAACATTAATGATTCAACATTTTGGTTTGTACACCAAGCCAAGGCTAAATATTGCTAAAGAGGTTTGGCAATGATAAAGTCATATATACTGTACTGTTTGTGCTTCATTACAATTTCTGTGTGTTTGTTTGGACAAAATGAAAAAACACAGTGAGAATATTTTTATATTTTATATTTTGTGACATTCAAAAGAACATCTATCTCCAATCATTGTTCGTAAATTACCCAGCCCTTGAAATAACCCAGAGCCGTAGTCATTGCAAAGTTTTGTTCCTGCACTTCTCCACAAACGTTATTAAAGCTTTTCATTATTGTTCATTTGTCTTGCTGTTTTGGTTTCTGTTGCCTACCTTATTGCCTTGGTGGTTTGTTAACATATTAACACAAATACTGTACTTAAAACACACAAGTCGTTATTTGAAGGCATTTCTGTAGCGTGTAGGACTTTTAAACCATTGTGTAAGAATTTTAGACCACTATGTACAGTGTAATGTGCCACTCTTTCTACACTTCACTATCGATAATCAAGATCTTTCAAGGTAACTGTTTTTTGTTTTGATCATCATCTCAACAGTATTTCTGATGCATGCACCATATTACTAATATACTACACAGTAATAGAGATTATAGGATATTTTGTCATTAGGATTAGGTGATCTCAGTAAATGCGTATGGTATGAGAACAAATTTGCATCAAACACATTTTCTTCTGCATTTTATGAATTTTTAAAATACTGTATGTGGTGACCATGCAAAGTGATGCCCATGCAAGTTTGGTAGCCTTGCAGTTTGGTACTCGTACCAGAGCTGTTAAACAGCTGCCATCACCATGACTTACCAAAGGCACCTTCTGTTTGTGATCAGCTAATGTACAGCGCAGCAGCTCCCAAATACCTGGAGTCATTACGGAGGACATGAAGAGGTAAATGTGTTGACCACTCATTATTATCCAGAAGGCTGCAAAAACCATTCCTTGTTACTGGATTTTGAAAATAATTGACATCACAGCTAATGTCATTTTATTATTCGTCATATTTTTTCATTAGTTAACAGTCTGGAACTTCACAGAATGCAAGAACTGCTAGGATCTTTTTAGATCTCAGCAATTCATTGGATTAAAGTGGAAAACTGACCCACCACTTGAGA
The DNA here is from genome assembly GCF_022655615.1 of Tachysurus fulvidraco. NCBI lineage: Eukaryota > Metazoa > Chordata > Actinopteri > Siluriformes > Bagridae > Tachysurus > Tachysurus fulvidraco. The sequence goes on along the minus strand of NC_062525.1, from coordinate 16,637,573 downwards.
CTTCTGATGGTTATGTAGCAGTAGAACAGAACACCAGAAAAATACCTTTTATATAACTTTTAGAGAACAAAAAGTATCTCAAAAAAAAAATAAAAAATACAGATGCTTTTTACCACATTCCCTTTCTTCTTTTCCTCATCTTTAGTTCATGTTAAAAAGAGAAACAGGATACTGCCACCATCATGCTTTACTATAATGCATTTACTTTCCTAATTTGCTTTACTAACATGTTTTTTTGTTATAAGATTTTTCATGGCTTGCCACTGGGTCAAGTGTGGCTTAGTGTTTAACACATTTGCCTTGCACCTCCAGGGGTGGGGGTCTTATTTCTATGTGTACAGAGTTTGCATGTTCATGCTATGGGGGTTTCCTCAGAATACTCCTGCTTCTTTCCTCAGTTCAAAGACAAGCATTGTAGGCTGACTGGCATCTCTAATTAGTTTGGAGTGTGTAAGTATGTGAGTGGGTGTGCAGTTGTTTTTTGCAATAGGTTGGAAACCATCCAAGGTTAATACACCCTGTTCCCAAGGCCCTGGTATAGACTTCAGGTCCCCCGCCACCCTGTTTTGGAAAATCAGTTCAGGACATGGATGGAGATGAATGTTTTTGCCAAGCATACTATATTGTCTCCAAGTCACAAAGGTTTTGGCATAATTGAAGCCCAGCACTTATCAAAATATTTTAAGACTTTTTAATCAAAATCATGTGCTGCTTTTTTGTCACCAGTGTTTCAATTGTGCTGTGTTGTACACACAATAAAATGTATTTGTCAAAATACCTGCTACGCTTTCCTACTTGCCATAGGACTCTTCGTAGCCTTTTTGATAAGCCTCTTATTTTTATTGTAGAGTCTGGAACAACTTCTTAAGAAAAGCAAAATCTGGGCACTACCATATGCCTTCCACTTGCTAATGGCTTTTACTGTGCTAGACTGGATGCCTGGATACTTGCCTACATTACAAGATCCCCAATCCTGTTTGCATTTGTGTCTGTATGTGATCTATTACTTTTAAAAGACAGCTGAAAAAAGCTGCATGCACATGTTTTTGAAATTACTGTCACATACATAATCCACCTATGTTCTGATCAACAAGAAATGATGTTTGCAAGACAGTCTATAATTGCTGTAGTGATAAACGAAAGAAAACTGGCAGCATAACCATCACTGCAAAGGTTATTTGATCTGGGGGTCGGCTGATTGCTCTCTCATTTTTCTTTGATGTTATCCAATGCCAACACTTGAATGAAGTGTAGAATAAAAAAGACACATGAGCTCCAGTATAACTCTTCACATTTATTGCATGTTTAAATGTCAACTTTCAAAAAATTTGGCTCTGTACTTTTAGCTGAATAAGATGTATATTTTATGTATATTTTTACTTTATTGTAATTTTTCACCAATTCAAATGTAAACATTGTTTGTATATAAAGGGCCAGGTGTAGTTACAGTATATAGCCTATTATTCATGCCATGTGGTCTATTTTTCTTGTATTCATCTGTTAGCATGAACTCTGTGCACTTTTGTGTCTAGGCAAGCTACTTTTTAGTCCTTAGCTCTGTGTTGTTGTATGTAGCACCATTGTCCTGGAGAAACACTGTTTCAGCTATATATAAAAATGACAATAAAAGCTTCTTGACTTTTTATTTTGTAACTATCTTGGTGGATGTCAGATGTGAAGCATGCCTGAAACTATGCACTTTAATTGCAATGTATATAAATTCCCTACATATTATAACTGTCAGATTTTTTTCACTTTGGGACCAAATAGTTGGAAAAAATTCTTCTTAATAGCAGTCACTGCAGTATTTTGGGGTTGCAGCACAGGGGATTGTTAATTGCTATAAATTCTCATAAAGCCAGAATGATTTAGAGCTTGGCAGATGGTGTTGCTTTAGTGTCAAGGCCAAGCTTGGTCCTGGTTCTGCTAGCTCATGCACTTGCATGCGTCATAAACTCTAAAGGAACGAAAGACATTAGCACTCACGCTATGAGGAGAATATTTAAAAAGTATTCTTGCTTCCTAGTGACCTTGCATAAAACAAAGTCATACCATTGCTTAATATCCAAATGGGGAATCTTTAATACTCAGTGTTGCCCCTAATTCTTTGCATTTGTTTATCCAGGAGATCATGTACAACAACACTTCATCTTAACAGTATGGAAAATAGTAATTACAAACAGTGAATGTATCTAAATAATAAAACTATAAAGAATTATTAATGCTTCATTACAGATTTTCTAAAACTTTTTTAAAAACAAAAACTTCAAATTTTCTTCAATCTCATGTGGTATCTCAAGTAAAAAAATGCAGACCAGGAAGGATCAACATTCCTAAAATATTCATAAACTTGAATTTATTGAGTTAAGATTTTTTGGATAGCAAGCAACATAAAAACATGATTTTAATATATAATATGTAAAATAGTGCTGACCCATAACCCTTAATTTGAATAAAAACATCTTCATTAGGAAAAATCTCAATAATATTTTTGCTAGACTTTAGAGATCAAAAGTCACCCAAATCTTAGTACAGTAAATTCTCTTCCTTCTTTTTCTTTAATGTAAAAAATGACCACATACAAATGTGTGACAGGAATTAATCAGCATTCATTCAACTCCAACTTAATCTTAACATTAACATCTTAAACATATCCACTCACACTTCACCAGATGATTGTCTCCCTCTCAGTATTTGTGTAGCTCTCTTATTAAAGAAGCTGTTCTTATAATTCTGCCATTAAAGCAAGGCCCTTGACACAAAAAAATGCAACACACACACACACACACACACACACACACACACACACACACACACACACACACACACACACACACACACACACACACACACACACACACACACACACACACACCATGGACAGTTGCAATAGGGAAATGTCTTTTATAGGTTAGAGTGCATGAGTGGAATACAATATATAAGAAGTCTGAAAACCTAAACATATAATAATAATAATAATAATAATAATAATAATAATAATAATAATAATAATAATAATAATAATAATAATAATAATAATAATATTTGTGTTAACATGCTGAATTCATTTATTGCCTTTGGTTTCTGCAAATGCTTAATATAATCTAGACTGTCCTGTGGCTACATGTGGAAAATGCTCAGTTGTTCTGCAATCATTTAGAATAAACTGATGAAAAAAGAAAAAAGAAAATAGCAGCTGTATTTAAAGGTTAGGGGGATTTAGATTGCGTGTGTGAGATTACAATTAGTAATTTAATTTAGGAAATTAAATTGATATCCCTTAGAGATATCTCTTGGAGATATTGCCCATTTTACTTCACATACAGTTTTTGATTCTTTCAATATTTAATTATTTATTCATTTTGTTTGTTTGTTTTTTTTAATAATGGTGCCAATTGTTGTGGTGATATTTTTTGTTAATCTTACTTTAAATGAATACAATAAGTGCAATAGCCAATTGTGAATACAATGTGTGTGAATACAATGTTGTGAGTGAATACAATGAGTGCAAGTAAAAAGAACATCATGTGAGATTTCTTTACAATCAAAGAACATCAGTGTGCTGACTTCTGAAGGACGCATGGTGCAGAATAATCTGAGAGAGGAAAGCAACCTGCTGGCATCAAAATTAAAGACAGCATTGTTCATTAATTATACACTGGCATCATACATTAGGGAAAAACTTTTAAATTAACCTACAAATAGACAAATAGCCGAAGGACACATTAAAGTTGTAATGATTCATTTTAATACATAATTTCTTCAGTGCACCAAGCTTTGTAATGTATTTATACGCAGCTTTCACTGTGTCTTGAAACGTTTTCACCATCAAAACCAAGATGTCTATAGAAACTTTAATCAACAGCATCCATCCATCCATCCATCCATCCATCCATCCATCCATCCATCCATCCATCCATCCATCCATCCATCCATCCAGACAAAGAGGAAACTAGTGTCATTTTCCACAATTTTTTCTGAGAAGGATAAAATATTAAGATTAATATTTATTGATGTCATTGTGAGAACACTGCCAAAAAAGGAACCATACTGAAAGCAACTAAACAACCATTGAATTCTAAAGATATTTTTATTTCAGTACTCCTAAGTCATAAGGTTCTAGACAATCACCTTTCTTATTCAGTCTTTTTTTTTTTTAAAGTTTTTTTAAGATTCCTTGAAAACAAGGAAAACATTTTTTTTAATTTTTTTTTTTAGAAAATGACAAAGGACATCTTAAAGGACTTTTGTATCTTATATAGTATCTTTGATCCCTGTAATATGCTGTAGGCTAGAGAATAGCATTACCTAATAATTGCATTGTTGATGTGAGAATTTTAAACTGGCTTATATACGACCAAATAAATAGCATATTTATTGTGTGATGATATAAGCAGCTTTATGACTTTCGGCACAGCTGCAGATCACAGTTTGTCACTCCACTCAATCCAGACAATTTGCTACATAACGGCTGAATAAACATGCCTTCAAATTAGGCAAATTTCATCTCCGATAAGAAAATCATAGCTTAATAGGCAAACCTGAAATATCATTCAGCATTCCATGTGTAAATTTGATGGATATCAAGAACATGCGGTTCGTAAACTCTATAAAAGTAGTTGATCTAAACCTGAATATGTAATTTAATAAGGATTGAACGTTTGAGTGTAAATTTGAATCACAAAAAAGACACTGTTTTTCATAATTGTACCTTAAATCCATGTTGACATAGTGCACACAGGGTTGCATATGATTACACAAGACACATGGTTATGATTTCAGTAGAGTTGATTAAATTATATTTTTATTGAATGCTCATTCTTTACATTAGCCACAGCGGTTCTCTTAAATAAAGACACAATCCTTTCATTGCAACACAATAAGAACAAGACACATTTCAAAATAAACATGTGAACTGTGAAAGCTGTAATGAAAAGAAAGTATTTACAGTCTCTACGTTACACAGACAGATTCCCATTAGCCTAAATCAGGTGTGTGTTCTGGACCTGTTGGTCAAAAAGGTGTATGTTTTCATAAGAATTCAGAGCGTAAAAATAATCCATGTATGCTCGGGGAAAGAACTTTATCTTTGCGTGAGGAATCTTTTTGCTCAGTGTACAACAATGTGTTTTATATACAAGAAATATATTTGAAATGTTTAGATGAATTCATCCAACTTTTTTGTAGTGTCTTTTTATTACTTCTGATGTGACATTGGTAAGCCACTTGCTTTTGTGTAAACAATCAGTTTGCACCAAACACAACATTTACAAATATGACAAATCAAAGGGTGCATGCTCATTTATTTAAACGTACATCTCAACACACTGAACACAAGAAAATGAACTATGAACATGTTTTTACACTATTTAATATGTTTAAAAGAAGTCTTTTTTTGCTGTGCTGTGCTGTGCTGTGATAAGAAATCTTTCTTTCTAGTAAGTTTTTAATTCATAGCTGGCTAAAGGTCATTGCAGAAACATGATCTGGACCCTGATTGGACCATTTAAAAAGTTTTACAAAAGTAAGCAATCATCATGACATCCTCTCGGAAGAGTTTCAGCTAAAGTGTGTGCAGAAGAATAATGATCTCAGGTCAGTTCACAGGACAGATATTGAGCTGCTGTCAGCCTCAGCATCGGGGTGTCAGGGAAACGTGAGGAAGAAGAAAGTGCTGCAATCTTCTTTAGATATAGCTCAAGACTCAGTAATTGTCTCTTGCTTTAAAGAGTGAACCTTTCATCAGTTTGATACTTTTTTGTGAGGGTGAGGTGCTGGACAAATTTTCCTGGCTTTAATTTTCCTTGCCAAATTCACAGGAGTGGGATTGGGTTCAATATAGAATACATTTATTTTAATCTAGTCCTTTGAATGTCAGCTGCAATATAATTTGTGGTCATACAATGCTGAATCAACAAATGCAAAATTCTTTGGAAAGAAAAAAAGTGAAAATGAAAATAAATTATTTATTAAAGCCGGAATTTGGTAGTCAAACCAGACTATTAGGTTTTATCGTGAAATGCAAGGAATAGGGGACAACATTGTTTTAGGCAGTAACTTCTGTTCCTCCTTTTCTTCTTCCTTGCTTCCTCCCAATTGAGTGCGGAGATTCCTGTCGCCTTAGCCTGCTCCTGGCTCTTCCTCTCTTGCTGTAATAGTAAAATAAAGAAACAGTCACCAGTTAAAACCTTAGGTTGTTGACTTAACAGACTTCCTCTTGGACTGTCAGTTCATTCTGACCCAGACCGTTCTCCCATACGGCCAGGTTTTAGAGCGTGAGTGGTGCTCGTTGAGCAAATTGTTGCCTCAGTGTGGAAGTAATTAAGTCATGCACAATGTCCAAGCCTTTATCTTTCTTGCCTTTTGCAGTATTTCCTATTACGGTAATGTCTTACCTAGAATGAAATGCCTGCAGGCAGTGACACTATAAAAATCAGTAGGTTTACACATTTGGACTGTTTCACTGTGTGCTGAGGGATTGTGTGTATTACTCACATCCTATTACAGTATTTTATGTGTAATTATATAACAATTTGGCACTTTTAGACTTTTATACATTTTATACGTTTTCCAACTGTTTCAATCTTATATTCTAATCTGCAATTTATTAAAAGTCTGGATGTTGGTGTGAGTTTTATGGATTTTTTCCTACAGACAGACGAGATCCAACTACATAGGGTGTGGGAATCCAAATGGAAGGAAAAATAAATGATTAGAGTTAAATATCAAGATCAGATATCTAAGTGCTGTTCAGGGCTTTTGGTCATAAATGCCATGGAACATAGAGTATTTCCAGTTATCATATAAAATAAGAGAAACAGGTTAATTAACTGAAACAGCCTGGCCTTCTTTGAGATCTTGGTAAAATGATTAATGCTTGTAAGCCACTGGACAGCAAGTTTGCGATATATACTCTGGGAGAGGCGTTGACACGTTGTAACAGGTGAGACCTCTGAGTAACTCTGAGCATGACATGATGAGTTGCTGGAAAAAACATTTGTTAGGCTATAAAGGTAACTTGTGTACTGTAGTATGATATACATAAAACTAATAATATAAGCAGAATTTCAAAAGATCACAAATCAAACTGTATAATATTCCTTAAGCTCTTATTATCATGCCTTCTTCTCTTTTGCCTCTCTGAAGGGACTATTTTCATACCGATATTGTAGCACATGCACAGAAACAAGGACTTATATTTCTGGTATTTTTCTTCTAACATGGTGCAGAATTTCACAAGATCTTTCATTAAATCTTTTTGAGTCTATGCTGAGACATAAAGCATCATTGGGAGATAAAAGGAAAGAAAGTAAGATTGTAATACCGGATTTAAATGAGACTGCAGTTCGTGTCATAACAGCATTTTTTACTATTGAATAATATGTGGAGAAATGTATTGTTTTAATAAAAGCATGGCTTTGGTTGGATTTCTGTGGAGTTTGTTCATGTGCAAATCCTCTCCATTCAACCTGTACCTCAGTACGAATGGCCATTTCAGTACCAAAATAAATAGAGAAATTCCACCACACTGGTGGATTATTGCAAACATGAAAAAATTAGCTTACACCATACATCAGTGCTGCCACAAAAAATACTGAGCCCACAACGGCATTCGACCAGACATTCTGTCTTCTGTTAAAACACCTAAACATCTCAGATGCTCATGCCTTGGCTTTGTGACAAAAAAGGAACAGCTACTGTTTCCAGAAATCTAAGTAAATGCGATCAAGTACGATTTGACCTTCAGATACACTCTATATTCAAAGCTTTGCTTCATAATGCTTTATTAGCTCATGCAACTTAAATGAAGTTTGCTCAGTTTCAGTGAAACTGTTGGAAATCATAAGATGGTTATACAGTTAAATGTAGGTTATAGCTTAATAACTTCTTCCTGGCCATTTGTAGATTTTGTAGCTTGATTCCTGGTGTTAAATGAATGCTGTACACTACTAGCTATGTGTTATAAGCCCTACATACTGCATACTTCAAATTCTATAAAGAACTGACAGAACTGTCATTGGTATTAATGTACAAGATGTCCACAGAATTATTTAAAGTGTGTCAGCATTCACAAGAAATACAGCTGTCTTCAAAAACTGCAAGGTGTTCATTTTAATTTTCAACTTTAGTTTTATCCTGCTTTTACAATTTCGTCCCATTTACATGAATCCATATAGATTTAAAAACAGCAGTGTCCAGAACAGCAATTTGTGCATTAAGATATTCATAAAATGGTAATTTAGGGCCCTTAATTTTGCCTGTAGTCATTTGAAATGAAGTCCAAGCAAATCAGATGGCAGGAGTGTGTTATCAGCAGGGTGTTGCTGCAGTGACTAGCTTAGTGAAAGGGCAAAAGGACCAGGAGCAGTGAGCCAGAGCCATAATCTTCTTGCTATGTTTAACCGGAAATAGAGCACGATTGTCATGACCGGGAGGTAAAAAGGAGAAAGTGCACAAAATTAGATTTATAGCAAAGTACTAAAGTCAGTTGCCTGGCCCATTAACATCCTCTGCTTCGCTATACATAGAAGCATCACTGAATCTTAAATAGGCTGCAGTCAGAGTCAGTTTACTTAATAAATATTTAAACGTATAAGCATTTTACAATCCATGCAGTATATCTAATGAAAATAATAATAATTATAAAGTTTCACACCTGATTTCCAAAATACACTCTATTAGTTGTAACTGAATTAAGACTTTATCATTTCTGACTGATTTTTTAAGACCATGCCTAACTAGACACTTTATTACACATGTGATGAAGCTGTTGTGTTCTTGATTGAGATTCAGGCTCCTACTGACACTGAACATTCTCCTACTGACAGCTCCTACTGACACTGACACATCTTCTACTGACTGCTCCTACTGACACTGACACATCTCCTACTGACTGCTCCTACTGACTGCTCCTACTGACACTGACGCATCTACTACTGACTGCTCCTACTGACACAGAACCTTCTCCTACTGACTGCTCCTACTGACACTGACACATCTACTACTGACTGCTCCTACTGACACTGAATCTTCTCCTACTGACTGCTCCTACTGACACTGACGCATCTACTACTGACTGCTCCTACTGACACTGAACCTTCTCTTACTGACTGCTCCTACTAACACTGACGCATTCTCCAATTCTCCATTCTATCTCATACTGACTGCTGCTAATAACACTGAACCTTCTCCTACTGACTGCTCCTACTGACAATGACACTTCTCTTACTGACTGCTCCTACTAACACACATATTAAATTGACAATATTGACAATATTACAATATTTATTATAAAACACATTCTAATGCATTATTTAAACATTCCAAACCTATCTTTGAAGGCCACATCCATTCACATGTCAGTACACACTTTACATCCTTCTCAATGTCTAGTCTGTGTTTTTTGCATTCCATTATGTGCATCCTAGAGAACGCATCATGTTGTAACCATACAGTGGTTTGTTGCCATGGTATGATGGTAACACTGTGAATTCCTATTATTCTTCTAGGGTTAAAAATAAACAATGATTATTTGATTATTATCCTCCCATTATGCTCTGCGACATGGACATGTCAGAGTTATAGAGTTATAAAGTTATTTAGACTTTACAGTTTTGTTCACAGAGCTAACTGACACATACATAAGCCATTCATGACAACTGACATCCTGTATATCTACATGAATATTGCTTATTCCAAAATGTGTCATGTCTCACAAATATAACATTTATCAATTTTGATGGCAAGTATTATCATTCTTGACATTGAGTTGTGTTATGATGCTCTGCATGCTGATATACATTAGAATGGCATGACAAATGAATAATTAGCTAAATCAGTAATAACTGGCAATGGAATATGTAGCAAAGTAGCCAGTTAAGATAGAGATGATGGCATGACTTATTCAATGGATACCATTTTGAATCCCAAATGAGAATGTAAAAGATGCTCTACAGTGTCTTCTGAAATAAGACTGACTTGAAAACCTACAGTAGTTTATAACACTATTAAAAATATATCGAAGTATTTAAAAGTGACACATAATTACACTGTAAAAATAGAGGACTGTTTTTCTTGAAAGGTTACAGCAACAACATACAATAGTGTCTGTATATTTACTCTGAGTTTTAACATTTACATGAATATTTATGTAGGTTTATTAGGTCAATGGACTCTAAAGTATTGACATACAGACAGATGAATGATTTAACTAGAAGAACTAGCAGGTTATCTGCTTGTTTAATAGTCTCCACTGAGATAAAGAATGTAATAATATCAACAAGCTGCATCCTTCTTTCCCTGTGTGAACTGGAGAAAACTGGACCACTGTTGAGAAAGCTGACAGATAATGAAAAGCATGCATTTAGTTCATGACCAGGCCAGAGTTTAAGATGAAGTTGGAGCTGATGAAAAGGCAAGACAAGATAACAGGATAAGTGTGTGTGTGTGTGTGTGTGTGTGTGTGTGTGTGTGTGTGTGTGTGTGTGTGTGTGTGTGTGTGTGTGTGTGTGTGTGTGTGTGTGTGTGTGTGTGTTGCCACTGCTTAACTGTTGCAGAGATTCTTGTTCTCCTACCTCATGTGTAGTTATAATGGCAAGGACAGAACATTATTCTTAAAAAAAGTATTCTTAATATAAGACATTCTTAAAATAATTAATTGTGCAGGATAAAAAAAAATATATTTCAATGCTGTAAATTAATCAATTGCAGAAGAATCTACTGATGTGTGATTAAGGCTGGAGGCTCTCATATCTAAACCCAGTTACTTTTCTAAATGATTTATTCCTTCAGTTAACTCCAGCTGCACAATTATACTATTAATCAACTATTATATAATATATACATATATATATATATAATAAATATATATGCTGTGGTGGAGCACAATTCTCTTCATAAACTGGATGTTCTTTTTGTGTGTCTGGCAGCTTCAATTAAAAAGTTTTGCATGTATTCAATAACATCATTATGGAAGTAATGACGAAGGCACCTTTAATGGAGTTTTTAAATATTCTTCACAGAAGCATATATAACAAAAACAACACCTGATATGTGGAGACGGATGACAGGTGTTCAGAGCATGATGGAGGAAGACTATGACCATAAGCTGTGGACACAGGTGCTTAATTCTATTTCTTACAGACACAGGAAGGGTTTGAGGTGCACTGCAGGTTTCTATGTTGCTATGCGTTTAATGAAAGCCAGTGAAGCAGAGTGTTACATGCATATTGATCTGTGCCCGTTAGCACAGGATTTAGCAGGTAATTGACCATGGTTGTGCAGGTGACATTCAGGAAGATTGCCGGCTATAGAAGGTTTTTTTCATGCAGATAGCCAAGATTTCATTTTGATGTAGGCTTAAAGGGGATTAAATCAGATCTAGAGTCTTCTCTGGTTGTCTGATCAGCCTTCACTCAACACACTTTCAGCATAATCATACCAAGTCTGATGCTCACTTTCTCACATAAAACATTTAATACTACATCAAATGTCAGCTCAGTAACTAAAGTACACTGCTCAAAAAACAGTCACAGAATCACAGGTGGTGGCCAAAAAACAGTTGCTCTCTCCTTATTCTTCCTGACTGATTTGTCTCTACTATTGTTTTGTTAGGGTCATTACAGTATCTCTACATGTAGCAATCAGGTAGCACAGGTATCCCAGTCCCTACAGAATGACACATCCATACGTGTCATAACAAAGAGGTTTGATGTGTCTTCCAGCACAGAAAGAAGAGCATGGAGAAGATACAGGGAGATGGGCTATTACAAGAGGAGAGCTGGACAATGCTGTAGTAGGACAACAACCTAGCAGCAGGACCGGTATCTGCTCCAAAATGGCCTTCAGCAAGCTAGTGGTGTGCAGGATTTTTCTGAACACCAGAATTGGCAGGTCTCACATTGGCACCCTGCTCTCTTCAAGGATGAGAGAAGGGTCACACAGAGCACATGTGACAGACGTGAAAAAGTCTGGAGATGCCGTAGGGGTATGTTTTTCTGCCTGCAACATCATCCGGATGTCACATGCACATGGAGGCTATACACAAATTCATGCAAGTTTGTGAGTTAAGTTTTAGTAGTGTATAAACATAGTCAGCAGAACATGCTGCTCTATCTACCATTATGTTTCATATTGGTATTAAAATTACAAGCATGTTTATCAAAGTCTTCTTAACCAAGGGGCATGTTTCTCAAGCTATGTGTATCTGGCTAATTTCCCTGATATTATGCTTGCTTACAGCCACTTGGGCATTCAATTAGGCTGAGATTAGACTCCACTATGTCCCATCTGATGAGAACACTAACGAGCATTTGATTATACAGCAACAGAGAAACTGATGTTGAATTTAGAAACCAACATTCGGTTCCTGATTAATGCAATGCTAAATTGTTTTCCAAAACTCACAAAAGTGAAAAATACTTCACAATATTAAACCAGGAGGGATTCTCGTATTTCTCTAACATATCTGACTTGTTTCCCCTTGTTTAGTCAATTTTCTTTTTCATTCATGGCTGTTTCACCACACTGCTTCAAGATATGCATGACTGAGAGGAAAATATGCGTTGTCTGGCTTGCTTCCCTGAGAAAACAGAGATGTACTATTGAGACTGAGTTCCAGCCAGACACTAATAACATTAAGGATGATAAGTAAATTTTTAATTTAAATAACATTGCTAGTCACTTGAGCTTAGCATCAGATAAAGTGTTTTATCCTTTTTTTTTTTTAAATATGAGAAAAGGGCAAGAATATAATGCCCTTGTGCTCCAATAGCGCAATGCAAACAGAAAGGCATCAGAGTTCATGGCAGCTAGCGTGCCATGTGTGCATTTACTGTTATTTGAACTACAGGCACCACAGGAAGCAGTAGCAAAGGAAAGAATGTGCCATTCATTAATTACATACTGTACAAGATGTCCTCTTATAAGCAAGACCGCTACACATTATTAGACCTGACAAAACAAAGATAGGGTTCAGAAAAGCAAGAGAAAAGAAAAAAAAAAAAACGAATGAAAGAGCCAGGGTTAATACTTAGGGGTAAGTAGTAAACTCTTTATTAGGAAAAAACAAAAGAGTGAATCTTGTAATTAAGTTCTATTTGTCTTTTGTCCAGGTCTTTAGTGGTTTGGTTGGAACTAGAGGTCAAATAGTTATAATCTTGCATCAGCTTTACGGCTGACGTCATTCTAATTAATCCCCCCTGTATTTTATTCCACAGTTGTCCATATAGTATAACGAAGGACAATTATTGCTCAAGTTCTTTACCTGCTAGGAATATGCACGGTATTCACTGCTCTAACACTATCCACAAATAGAAAAGGATATTGCTTATCTAAAGCACAGAGGTATAGAACAGATCATATTGTCTTGTCTTAAGATAAATAAACGTCACTGTCAGAACTTTTTGATGTTTTTCAGTTATTCTAAACATCAAAAGAACCGAGAGTTCTGTCAGGACCACTTTGTCACAAGGGAATTATTAGATGATATGCGTACAGTTAGTGTTGGCGGTTCTGTTCTGGGCAAGAATCCACATGCCCGTCAGAGAGCAGCGACTAAAATGGAATAGACCCCCGTATAACAGAACCACTAGCATGCATAGTATTGATATGCTCGCTTACGCGTTTTTGGAAAGTAATAAATGAATGGATAGATAGATAATTAAATAATTAGAGAGAGAGAGAGAGAGAGAGAGAGAGAGAGAGAGAGAGAGAGAGAGAGAGAGAGAGAGAGAGAGAGAGAGAGAGAAATGTGTGGAGATATAAGACGTAAACTGGTACAGGGAACACGGGTTCCGGCATGGTGGAGTCGCGGTTGGAGGAGGGAGTTTAGATCGCGGCAGCAGCGAAGCGCTAGAACGGCTCTATGAATGGGAATTTAAATGGTCGGGTAATATGGACACGCTGGAGGCACAATTCCCCCGGAAGAGCTGGAGGAAGTGTCTGGGGAGAGGGAAGTCTGGGTGTCCCTGCTTAGACTGCTGCCCCCGCGACCTGGCCCCGGATAAGCGGTAGAAAATGGATGGATGGATGGATAGATGGATGGATAATATGGATGTCGTAACCGGATTGGTGCGCGTCGTGGACAGCTGAGCTGTTGCACGCTTAACGACGTGTCCTGCCAGAACTAACGCGATGCTTGATTTTCCACGGCATTGGAGTAAAGGTTTTCCTGCTATTCCTGCAATTTCCTTCCGATTTCGTTTATATCTTCTGGGAACTTTGTGTATGTTATATTTTTACTAAAACTTCACTGGGTGTGGATAAATTTGAATTTGTTGTTTTCCTGGATGGTAAATAGATGTAAATAAAGTTTTGTTGTGTGAATATGTGTGCGTGTGTTTGTGTGGTGTGTGTGTGTGTGTGTGTGTGTGTGTGTGTGTGTGTGTGTGTGTGTGTGTGTGTGTGTGTGAGAGAGAGAGAGAGAGAGAGAGAGAGAGAGAGAGAGAGAGAGAGAGAGAGAGAGAGAGAAGAGCACTTCTGTACTAGGTGTTTACACAAAGAAGTGCCTTACTGATGTCAGAAAATGATTTAATAATGACACAGTGGGAAGAAAAGACACTCAATGTGTTTTATGTGGCTGGTAATGATCCTCTTTCAATAATGATGTCTTCCACTCCAAATGAAATGAAACGATTGATACAAGACACAAAGGCTGAAGATTAGCTGTTGAGACGATGGAAAGTATCTTAATTGCATGCTATAGCCCAGTGTAGTTAATTGAAGGAACATTTTAAAACACTATCTAGTGAGTTAAAGATGGAAATGTTCTGGCTGATATGAATTATGTTAAATAATCTGATCAGATGATGAAAATTGATGAGCATGTTACATCTATCATGTGCCTACCTGTCTGTCTGTCTTGAAACCTAGGCTTATTGTGCTAGCAGTGATTCTCTAGCTATAGTATGCGAGTCACTGAGGTGATAAATGTTTTCTTTTCTTTTACTTCTAAGGAAGATTCTTTGGCTGATCGCTCTCTCTGCACAAATTCTTCAGAAGATTTGATTAAACATTTTTGGCTCCAGTTAAAGTTTCATCTCCAGAGATCCCCAGTGCAGTTATTTCAATAAGCACTTCATCTGCCAGTCAGACAGTGAACGCAAAGTCGTTTGTTTTAATCATAAAAAGGTCTCTTTGTGGTTGAATGTCAGTGTTTATACTGTATGTAGAAAAAATATTTTCATTGCTTAAGATTTTGGTGTTAAAATGGACATTTCTTACATACATTCCAGCTTCTTGGGTGAATCTTGTATTAATAAAGAATAAGACAGTCAACTTGCTCCAGGTCAATGGAAAAAGATTGGAACCTAGATAATTTCTTGACCTTAGGGTTTTACCCAAATCCAGATGTTTTTAAAAGTTCCAAGATGTTCCCAAATAAAAACTGGTTACACATTAATATATTTGTTTATCAATATTATTTATATATCACTAGGTTTGTACTTGCATCAGTATCGTAAGGAATTTAGGGAGGTTCATTTAAGGAGATTCAATATTATGAAATGATCTATATTACTTATATATATCTTCTTAAAAAGGTGAGCTGGAAATGAGGTCCAGGTTTTTTCCTTTGTTTTAAAACCACAAAAAAGCATCGTCCGTGCATCTGTGAGAGTTTGCACGAAAATAATCAGCACAGATGTGACCAAGTGTGCAGGTGTTCAGCCAGGCTATGGGGCTTTTGTGTTACCTTTTATTCAGGAGAAGTAATTATTACAGCACCCTGGTTACATGCCAGCGGAAGCAAACAGTCCTTTGTAAAGTGTTCACACATGGGTCTGGAAAATGGCATAAACTTAGAAAATGTTGAGCTGAAAGACTTGAAAATTGTATTGTGTAAGTGAGATATTTAAATTCCTTTTAATAGGTCACTTAATACAGTAAGTCAACCAGATTAGGTCATGAGTTTGAGGTCTTCTGTTTAGTAAGTATAATATTATTTGTCGTGCTAAAAACATGCACTGGTAGTAAAACAAGCATCACAACTTATTATAAGCTTAACAGATTAAGTTACTAACCCTGCCACTTTCACAGCCTCTGAGGGAAAATGTAATGTACATAACATGAAATCAGATTATCAACCGTTCCTGTACTAGTGCACAGGACATAAACAGTCCTCTAAGGACACTGCACATTTATAAAAACACTGAAGTTTTTTAAATTGGCTCAATTATCTCATAAAACCTGTGAAGACAGGCTCCATTCCTGACACAGTAAACATTCAGACTTCAATGTCATCAACAATTACAGTCTCTTTATGTTAAAGAGCATTATAGAAGCTGTATAACCTGCCATTTTATTATTTATGTGTAAACATGTGTTACATTTCCTGTTTCAGTTCCAGGGATGATGGTGATAAATGTATACCCATTCACCCTTAACCCCCTACCATCACTGGCATGGTACCAGCTTGGGAATAATGATAAATAGATCGTAGCTTCCCTCCTCACATTAATTAGAAATAAATACGAGTATGAGACAATTCATTTGCACCCAACTGAGATTAATAATGATGAATGTCCTAATGAACCTAATTGAGACGTCTACAGAAATTCAAGGAGGAATTTGTTCTGAGTTGTAATTTTATAAGGAATGAATTGCTACATTTGGTACACAATTACATTGTGAACAATTGCATACCATGCGATTTCCGCCACCATCGCATTGGTTGAATTCTGACCCAATCATAGTCTCTGGTAATGGCAAAAAAAGTCCCAAGGCAACTCCTGGCTCTATAGACTGGCTTTATTTAGGCTACACGTTTAATTGATTTAAACAATCAATCACTTTCCATTTGCCGTCAGCACGTGAAACTGAGTGATTTGCTGCCTTTCCCCTCACTTACATAAACATGCAGTAACCTTGATGGCTTGGAATTCTGTCTCTCCTTAGAAACCCTTGTCTCATGTTGAGCTCTCTGTGCTGCATTCAGGGCTGCTCAGAATTTCCTTCCTTGCACTTCCTGCACACTTCACAGAGCTCTAATTACACTGTTGATCTGCTGAACTGAGCTACTGAGCTCAAGCACCTTCAAGGGCTTGTCCTTCAGCCAAAACAGACTAGGGTTTATTTGTTAATCATCTGGAAAATAAATAAATAAATACATTTATAAATATATAAATACAGTATATAAATGTATAAATTAAATAAAATAAAATACAACAACAACAACAATAATAATAATAATAGTTATTAAATAATAATTATGTTAATTTTTAGTGATTGCAATTATTTGAATTAAATAATCATTCTTTTTTTGTTCGTAAAATTCGTTTACACCAATTTTAGTCTCTTGTTGACAGATTTTGTGTGGAAAATATGCCATTATTTGTAAGATTACAATTACCTATTTCTTTGCAACTCTTCTGGGAAAAGGAAATGTCACAGTAGAACAATCTCAAAGTTTGCATATACGTCAGATAAAGTTTTGAGATTGAGGAAGCAGAGTTATCTGTCTGGGCAGAAGGGAAGCAAAAATAAAATCATGCATTTAGGTTATGACTGTTACTGTGTGGTGTTAAACAGGATCGCTGGAATTAAGCTCTAACTCAGATTACAGCACAACAAAAGAAAACTGCATTGAGACTTCCGAAAAAAATATGCATACATATAAAACGTTCCAGTTCACTAATCTGATTAGTAGAGCGACGTTTCAAGATTGCTTATGTTGTGTTTAATATGGCAGCACTCTGACATTTCACTGTGTGTATCACTTCACTTGTCTGTGTCAAAATACCTCTTCCTAGTTTAAAACTGTTACTACAGTAGCCTTAATGATGTCATTAACAGATTCGTCAAATAATATTTTTTAGGAATGTAGCTTTTGGTATAAAATATGAAAGCTCTTCACCTGAAATTGAGACAAAAAAGGCACGTCTAAGTCAACAGAGGCACCTTTAATACAACCGATACTTGTACTTTTCAACAATGTCCTATGAATATAATATGCAGATGGCTATTAGTATAAACTGAAATTTACAGAATGGTATGTGCTATAAACAAAATATATGGCTATTAATATAATATATTGCTGTTACTATTATGTACACATACTACATATACATCTGCACTGGTCTATTTGCACAATTGCTACTCTTTGCACTTCTGGTAGATGACAAACTGCATTTCATTGCTGTGCATCTGTACTATGCAGTGTTATCTTCAGGTATCACTCAGTCTTGAAATGCTGTATAAAAGCAGTATCACATACACACACTTGCAACCGAGAGTATTAGCATTTATTCATTTTAACAGACGTTATTTTACCGGATTCTGAAGCCAATATATCAACCAGTGTAATGTTAATGTGTGTCATGTTTATTTTATTGGTTAACAGTTAAGTAATTTTTTTACATTGTGTCCATAACAAGTTCAGATATATGTGTAATACATACAGCATTTGTAATACTTTGTGTAACGTGTAATCATTTTTTTTGTGTGATAATAAGAGAAGTTATTCAGTTGGAATTCAAGCAGTGGTTTAGTGTATGTTTGTGTAAAATCAGAAGAAATGTGTGCAACTACAATAAGGGAGGTTTGGCGAATCACTGCTCCTAGATTAAATTACGCTCCACACGCTCTATTTCAGCGTAATGTTGCCAAAAGGAGGTGGAAGCACAACTGAAAGCGCCATGGAAGCACCTACTGGAGGACCTCCCATAGACGACCACCCCGATGATAGTGATGAACTCGGTGAACAGGGTGAAGAAGATAATGTTATACACTCGTGGTCGTATTTGCAAGAAACGTTTCTGTACATTGGAATGAAAGATTCTTCCTACCGGATGAAGTGCCTCTTGTGCCTACAGAAAATCACTGAAATTTTACTTTTTACTTTTACTTCAAATACTTAAGTACATTAAATATCAGAAAATGACTTTTGATACTTAAGTACAGTAAATATCATATACTTTAAGATTTTTACTTGAGTAATATTCTAAAAGGTAACTTTCACTTCTACCAAAGTCTTTTTCTAGTACGATACTTGTACTTTTACTCAAGTATTGTTTTCTACTACTTTATACAACACTGGTTTTAATGAGTAGTCCATGTTGTAAATACTGTCACACAACAATGTCACACAAACCACAAACCAATGCTAAACATTTCAACAAGTGTAGGTTGAGCAAGAAGATTTAAAAGGAAAATCTTGTGTAATCTGGAGCATTTGGCAACTGAAATAAAATCGTGAGTATCCGTTGTTGTTTGTTTATTGATAATCTCACCACATCAGTATGCAGCCATATGCTAGTGATTAATTACAGATAGTGTTTACCTGTCTTACTCACTAAACACACATCTGTACAGGCAAAACTGTTGGAAACATTGTGTAGCCAAAAGTCTGCATT
The DNA here is from genome assembly GCF_022655615.1 of Tachysurus fulvidraco. Taxonomy (NCBI): domain Eukaryota; kingdom Metazoa; phylum Chordata; class Actinopteri; order Siluriformes; family Bagridae; genus Tachysurus; species Tachysurus fulvidraco. The sequence continues at coordinate 16,618,224 of NC_062525.1, read as the reverse complement.
TCTTTCCTCTGAGACTTATCTAAATTCATACTGTTATTTAAACCAAATTCAGAGGCCCTACACCGGATAGGCTCTGTTTAATGGGCTTCCTGTCTCAGTCCTAATGTGCTTTTTAAATAAATAAATAAATAAAAACATCCACTACTCAACAACCTCATCACCCTCAACTCTCTAATTAAACATAATGACGGTGTGTTGTTCTTTGTCTGCCAAAGGTGCATATTTGTCTTTCTGCATAATGTTTTACTATTGTGTACTTGTGTGCAGTATTTTTCATTTATTTAAAGCAGTACGAATGCTCTAATGTGTACTGAAGCATGGTTCTGTGATGTGTATGTTTTGTACTTGGCGTGTGAAATCTGGAGGCAAACATCTTGCTTTGATTTGAACCTGATCGATGCTCCTCAAGCACTGTCGGTGTTCCTCAGTTACTCTTCCTTTACTAAAGCATGTAAAACTTTAGTTATGGCCTGAAAAACATCTTTGAAGTGAAAATGTATCGTAAAGCTCCTTTAGCAAAATATATTGAAAGTGTGCCAACTCTATATCCTTATGGAACATTACTTTCATTCAGTCATTAATTTTGATGCATTACATTCCTTGATTTATCCTCTAATTTGAGATGATGTGGTCTACAGTGTCACTCTCTGTGGGTTTGTCAAGTCTTCATTTCATGACAAAATACAAGCAGAGTAGACTCTAGTAGTCATTTTACCAACAGATTATAATGATGTATCAATCTTGCTTAGAATTTGGATCTAGAGTGAGAAAAGATTCTTCAGATTCTTCAGATTCATCCATTCATCTTCTGCTTAATCCCGATTGTGATGGATCCAAAACCTATCCTGGCAACCGTGGGAATGAGGCAGAGATTTGATCCAAGTCCATTGCACAATTCCCCAGGTGCATAATAAAAATATTCCAGCAACTGGGCAATGTCCAACTTTATGTTTGATGAGATAAACCTTGTTATTTTGTCCAAGGAGCATTTATTGAATACAATGAGTGTGGTATGAGGAGTAGCTGTGCACTAACGATTAGTTTTTAGTGCCATTAGGTCATGTGAGAAGTGCATTAAACTGGGTGTTATATGAGTGATGAGTGTGTCAACTCCCTGTAATAGCCTGACCTTGAGTGGTTGCAGTGTTTCTCTGCATGGAGGAACGCAATACAAGCATGCTGAGTGTGTGTAAGGGTCACGCTCTCACCTACCGCTATGAAAAGAAAGTACATTTAGCACTTCTTATTGAAGGACAAAAATATACTTAAGGATAACACATATTTAGAAACAAATGGGCAGGATACAGAGGCTAAACGCATCTGTCCACATTCACCGGAAAACTATTTACTAGTGTACACAGGTGAGGAATAGAGACCCATACACACAGACAGCTGTCCCGGGTCAGTCACTGGGCTTTATCTGTTAACAAGTCCCCTGCGCTTCATTTCCACAAAGCATTCACCCACCGACAGATAACATATACTGTAGTACTTTAATGCACTTTATGTAAGATCTACAAAGCACCAAAATGATTTTTAATTATTAAAAAGAAAATAAAAAAGATTTCAGTTTAAGTATAATCGACATTCTTCATACAGATATATACTCTGTGTTGTATGAATAATGCATAATGCCTTTGGCAGACAGTAATGAACCGGGACGCATATTTACAATGTCAGCTTTTGAATCTCACCCATTTCCACATCCTCTTCCCAGTGTTGTTTGACTGCTGACTATCGTTATTTATTCTGTGTTGATCCCTGCTCTCAATTTCCATTTCACAACACAGTCAGCTTTTCCAGATACACGAAAATCCTGTTATTTCATTAATATTTCTTAGTATTTTGGATAAACTTGTCTCAGTTATCTATTTTAATTATAAATTAGACATATGGTTCAACATACCAATGATCATTAGACCCCAACATTGTTAAATTGTACCTAGTCATTTGGAAATGTTATGGAAATATGTGGCATGTGAACGTATCATGCTTTAGGATTGCAAAAACTTGTCAACATTTAGACATCCTGTGAATTGCACTCACAAAGGTTTCAGAAACTGGGTTAAAGGCCAACAGGGATAGATCATGAAGGCTATAAGGCTTATTAATCTAGACCTAAAAGGATCCACAGCCCTTATGAAATACATTGATCTGCGATGATTGATCATTGCCAAATCGTCAGAGATATGAGTGATTATTGTCTAATAAACATAGTCTGTGATCAATAAAGATTTGATGGCAGGCATAAGGAAGGGCTTTCATATCTCATACTTCAGTTCTGACTTTCATTTACATGTCCCATTTAAACGTGTGTTTAAATTTAACTCTCTGACATTTAATTTTATTCAATGATATCTCCGGATGAAGGACTTCAGAGCATTAGAGCCTAACATGGCTTATTGAGGGCCATCATGCAGAACGGTGTGTGGAGAGGAATCAGCTGTGCTTAAGCACCACCAAACTATGTTCTCTAACTCTAACTAAAAGGAGCTGTTGCGGGTTCCAGTGAAAAATAAAGCGGGAAGTTCAGAGAAGAATATATTAAGTTTGACACAGAGCAATTTGCAGTCAAATACTGTTACAAGGAAAAAGGATGTTTTACTGAAGATAAGGGCTAATATCTATCCAATTTAAGATATAATCATTAATCTGCATGAGAATTTGCAACCATTACATATCATATGTTAATCTTGACCTTTTATCAGTTATGCCGTTTATCTAAAGCAATAATTTAAGCATTAAGATTGGCACAGATCGTGACCGTAGAGTAGCTGGAGAAGTTGTCACCTTTGATAATGCTATTGGCAAGTATCTAGTGAATTTATCCATAATCCCATAATAAAGGCAGTATTCCAGCAGCTTGCTGTGAGTGGATTTAGATGTACCTTATTTCAATTGTATTTGATATAGCATGTCAGGCATCAGCAAGATTCACAGCCCTACCACATTTCAAAAACCACATGAAAGACATAAAACTAGCCTCCAAAAAAATCTGGGAAAAAAGGCAGATATATTTGTGTTATTTCTTCTTGCTTTTGCTTTGTGTACAAACATGTCAGATGTACAGATATCATGTCATGTCATTATCCTCTTCCTCCTAATACAGGAATAATTCCGTAAATTATACACTTTTTCTTTGTGTGTAAAAGACAATGTAAAAAAAAACTGTCCAGTCCTCTGTTTCTCTCCAGAGCTCAGGGGCAGTGGGGTTCCTGCCCCAGTGTGCCTCTATTAGCGCTCTTACAGTCGCCATCTTTGGGCATTGAGTGCACTAAGAACTCTATGGAGCTAAATAGGGAATAGAGCATGCTATGATTGATTGCACAAAATCTAAAAGGATGATACATCATCTCACATCTGTCAAATGGTCACTCAAAAGATGTAATTAGTATTTCAATGGTATTTAAAATGTATGCAGTAGGGAATGAGGACTTTATGGAGACTGACATTCTAAGTGGCTAGCTGAGCCACCACTCATTAAATAAGAAATTATATATGTGCTCATTTTTGTATTTAAGCATACACATGAATTCAATGCTTAAATCTTTGTAATAATACTAATCATATTATCTGTGCTAACAAGTGTGATTAGGTTCCAATTCAGAAATCATCAATCTCCTGATGATCAATTTTTAAGGGCTTAATATTTATTTCTTTTTTTTGGTCATTTTGATGCATTGCCCATAACAAGCTCTGTGGCTTCACCTGTGCAGCCATGTGGGTATACAGTACTGCACAATTTTATCAGTGATTCTGCTGACCGATTTTCTTTCCCAGCTCTACAGGAAGAAACAGGATTTATTAAGAGCATTTAATTTCACAGTGCTTTGTAGGCTAAACGACATTCAGGCTGAATGTTTGGGAGACTATTTTGAAAGCTGAATTTTAAATGTATTATAAAAGAATATGATAGGATATCGAATAAAAACCTCTCAAACTGGGATGGCAAAAAATGTGACACAAATTATATGTTTATTTAAACTACAGTATATGATTTATCAAAATATCAAATGGTGGCATAAATCTATGGTGGCACATAACTGTTTATAAATTAATGCAATAATAGTTGTTATAATATTATAAAATATTTTTTTTAAATAAAATATTTCCCCATTATTGATTATTATTTATATTTTTATTATAATTAGTGATGTCTATTTTTGACATGAATCCAGCTGAACACACTGAGGGCATTTCCCCGTCCTGTTTTCCATAAGCTCACGAGTCATCTGTGATTGGCTAGTGTCAGTCTTATAGGGGCAAGTGTAATATCAACCACCCAGGTCTGTATCCTTATACCACATCAGCTTTTGTTTGAATGATCCAAATGATTATTTTAGGTTAATAATTGTTTAAATTGGTCAAAGGAACTAGTTATAATTAAATGTAATCTAGTGGCAAATTTTTCTTCATGAACACACATTAATAATATTGTATTCTCTTCTTTACATGGTCAATTTGCAACCGTATAAAAGGAAATGAATTTTTTATGACCTGTTCCATCATCTGGAATTAAGTATTTTACTAAATGTTTTGTGTTTCAGTTTGTCAGGATGAGCATTGACTCTGCAGTCAAACCGAGAAAGCAAAAATGCCTAAATGTGTTTCTCATACTCACATATCATCATCAAGTATCAAATGCTACACAAATATATTTCATATTACACAAATTGTGATCATTTTGGGGAGGTTTCTTTGAGACACTGAAGCAATAGTAACTTAGTAACTCTGAGACTAAAGCTTAAATGATCTTTTATTTTCAGGGAGAAAAAATTTGATGCAGTCACACATGATTGTTCGATCACAGCCACAACTTATTCTTGTAGAAAGTAAACACTGGAAAGAAAATCCTACCAGGAAAAGAGAAAAAAATTCTGAATACCTGAAGTTTAGAGCCTAACATGCTGGAATAGAACAAGATGTGAACAAAACACTGATACTTCACAGCATTAATTCTGCAAAAATATGATGCCAACATAATAATAATAATAATAATAATAATAATAATAATAATAATAATAATAATAATAATAATAATTTAACAAAGACATTCACTTTCTTACGTTCTACTTTCTTCCCAAGACAGAGGTACTGTAAATGAATTCAAAGGTCATGGTTTGACAAAATGAATTGTAGTGAAGTTACAGCTAATCCTTTTCACTGAGTGAGATATTCTAAACATGGGTCCAGGTACTGAAGGTATTGGAATCCTAATCCTTTTTTTTTTTTGTCTGATCATATATTTAAATAAAGAGAGAGAGAGAGAGAGAGAGAGAGAGAGAGAGAGAGAGAGAGAGAGAGAGAGAGAGAGAGAGAGAGAGAGGCAGAACACTCTATTTGGCAGAAAGTACGTCATTGACAGTATGTTCACAGAGAAGAAGACAGGGACCTACCTCACAGATTGCTGTTGTTGGTACGTGGTATGTTTGTGAGCACGAAACTCTCTGTACACTGCTGGCTGCTGGATGACAGGGAGCGGCGAGGAGATCGTTGGAAACGATTCCTTCTGTTGAAATAGCTCCCAGACGTCCCGGTTCTTTGCCTCTTACGAAGATACTCCTTGTAGTTCTTGGTCAGAAGAGTGTAGAGGAAGGGATTAATGCAGCTGTTGCTGTAGGTCAGGCAGGTGGTAAGATAGTTGATGTTACGCCTGGCCTTGGTCGAAGGAACCATTTCTGGCTTGAAGTGGCCCAGTAGCTGCCAGATCCAGAAGGGAAGGAAACAGGCCCAAAAGAGAAGCACAATTGTAAAAATAAGATATAGCACTTTGTGGTTTGGCAGCTTCTGAGTCTGCTTAAAGTTCTCCGTCTGTGAGATCCAGTAAGTACGCGCCAGGCAGATGTAGAGGTAGCCGATTATGACACCCGGTGCCACAATGCTGGTGCAGAAAAGGAAAGTGATATAGATCTTGTAAGAAAGAGGACTTAGTGTGGTCTGACACATTGACTTGGAATTTTCTGTCCTTAGCTCTACATCAATGATCATGGGAAGTGTTAGAATCAGCGAAGCTGTCCACACCAGAATAGCAATGGCCTTACGGTAGCTTTTGGAGCGTTTGACTGTATCCAGAGGCTTAAGAACAGCAAAATAGCGCTCTGTACTCATGACAGTCAGGGTGAAAATGCTCGCATGCATGGTGAGGAAGTCCATACTGATGAGAGCCCGGCATCCAACATCACCAAAATACCAACCCTTTAAAAAGTGAGTGCACACTACAAAGGGAATAGTGAGCAGGTAGAGGAGATCAGCCATTGCCAAGTTAACAATGTATATATACATGGAGGCAGCAGAGCGCATTGAATGGCACATAACCACCAGGGTGTAGATGTTTCCTGACACTCCAACAAGGCACATGAGGGACAGGATGGTACCAATAGTGAAGGTTGCAGCCACATCTTCAGCAGATGATGCCACTGGAATCTCAGTTCCATTTGGCACTTTATCGACCATCACCACCATTGACTCTGCTGACACAGTGGTCATGTCTACATAACAACTAAATAAATAGAGACACAGTGAAGACACAGAGAGGTAAAAGTTGAAAAGTTCAGAACTAAAAACAGGACTGAAATCAACAGGTTTAATCTGGATAGATTATTCCAAATGCAGGAAGAGCAGGACACCTTTCTATCCATGAATCATAATAATAATAATAATAATAATAATAATAATAATAATAATAATAATAATCCTGCTCTTAAAGCACTGAGCTATTTTACTCAAAATTACATCGTTAGCATGAGGGAATGTACGTGCTAAACTCTTTGCCCTTTAATTAAAATGCATGCCTTATCAGCCAGCACAGCACCAAGAGTTGTGACCCAAGCCGTACGAATGAGATATCATTTTAAGATGATAATGGCTTACCTTGTTTAAATCCCACAGACTGTTTGCCTCCCAGCAGAGAGTAATTTAGCATTTGTATTAAGCATAGCACACACTTGTCTAACTCATAATATCTCCAAGGAGTTTACTCAGAGCCCATGTGTGCTGCATATCCTGTCACTCCATTTGACATATCTCCAGAATACTGGATTCAAGTTTACTCACGCTGGACAATTAAAAACATTGACTTCAGATTTAAAAACCTGATGATGATGTAATCACAGTTATAGGCATAGTCTGAATGCCTAGGTTCAAATAAGTCATAGGCAGGTGCTTCATCTCCATGGAAGAACTTCCTCTGCTCTTCTTCATCACTTCACATACTTTCTCACGCGTCTTCACAGCAGATCTCCTTAAGCATTATGAGGTAAAAAAAGAAATAATAAACATGAAGGCAATTAATCTTGAGCAATCCAAGAGAAGCGAATACTTTGAGCTACAGCTGGATTTTCTGCTGACAGAATGCGTGTCTGTGTGGAGTAGAGAGAGAGAAGGCAGGAGAGAGAGAGAGAGAGAGAGAGAGAGAGAGAGAGAGAGAGAGAGAGACTCATTCACACACTAACACAGAGTGGGAGGGGTTGGGAATCAAAGCTTGGAGGAGCAGAGGGAGAGAAAAAATCATGATAGAATCAGGGGGAGGAGGACAAGAGTTGTGAGCAGGTATTCTGAAATGAATATGTTTCTTAATGCTTATTAGAACTGATTGACACTTTGACAGATATGTCCATCAAAAATTTTCAAAATGTATGTGTTCTTTTAGTCTATAAATTTATATCTGTATGCCAACAAGAGAAAAGAAAACATTTTGAGACCCAATCTGTTGTAAATTTCTGCATAATTCACACATTGTGATAGGATGAATCTCGAGAAATCTTTCTCAACAGTAGTCATTTTAATCCTTTAGAAAGTCATTTATCGATTTGTGGTAACGATTTTATCCTGTCAGGGTTGTGGTGGACCTGGAAACTATTCCAAGAACACTTAGCAGAAGTTAGCCAGGACACCAATTCATGTCAGGCACAATTGTGTGCTATTTGCTGCACCACAGTGCCACCTTACCGACAGTTACTACCGAATCACTTAACATGCTTCTAATCTAATCCTAAGAAATTGCACAGGATATTTCTACACTGATTTTTTTAGGAAACACAAATATGATGTGCAATCTGACAGTAGTCAATCACCCATATATGCTTAAGGATTTATTCACAAAATGGGCGTACTGTGTTGTTAGAGATCATTGTGTTTAACTCCATCATTTCCCTTCTCCAGGGAGCAAATGTTTACATCAAATCCTCTAATGGAGCCTCTCCTAAGATTGTCTATAAGATAAATAGTATATGCTGTTCAGTCCAAACAGAACAAGAGGATAGAGAAGGTATTAGTAGAAAGAAGCAGAAAGAAAATCTTTTTCTACCAAGAAATAGTAGCACATAATGACCACTAACACATACCACAAAATCAAGCCTTTAATGTGATGCCATTAGTGCCACTGTGAAACCAAGTGAATTTTTAAAGCCTTGTTAAAGATCATTTAAACCCTCTCCCGATCATATAATTTAAGCTGACAAGCCAACTAAACAAAGTTATATCTGCAGAAGTGAAAACCAGATTTTCTAGTTTAAACCGTTTATATAAACCGAACCAGCCTGTTCCATTTGGATCATGGACAAAATGTTCCAACTTTTCAATTCTCAATTCTGAGGACCCACACAGCCATTCAACGTGCATCTGTGTGGAGAATCATCTGATAACATCTACACTGCAGTCAGGCTGAAAGAAGCACAGGCATGACTGACAACAGGGATGGATATGCCTTCTGAACACAATGTTCTGATGTGTATGGAATGTCAAGGAGAGTCCACATACAGTGTTGACCTCGAGTCCTGCTAGACTCCTATAATCCTCTCCAGGACATCTACACCGATATCTAATTACTGTGGACTAGTACCAATTAGCTAACACACTTTGGGTTTGGTACGACATTCCACAAGGTTCTTCCCCTTGTGCAGCATTTATTCTAATTGCTTTGAGTCATGGTGTCATATTCCTGCACCCTCTGCTGCTGTGCTACTTATGACTCCCACTTCAATGTCAAAATTCCCCAAAATGTTCTCCCATGTGGTCTGTATACCTGCTTGTACTGACTAATGTTGTGTTCTTGTTTACCGCACGTTAATATTTCTGCAAGCATCTTTTAAAATTCCCTGACATGCTAAACATTTTATAGTAAAGAACAATACTATGGGGTTTTTTAATCAGTGTTATGATTTAAACATTTTTTAAATGGAGTATGTAGTATGTATGATATAACACCATGCTGCCCTCTAGCATTTGGCTCAGGAGCAGTGCAGGTACAGTAAATCATGACTGTGTATATTAAAAAATATACACAGTGTTCCCCCGGAGCATACAGTATAAGTACTCAACAGTGTGCTGTCAGTGTGATAATGTCTCATCATGTACATTAGTAAAAACTGGATAATCAGTTTTAATCAATTTGTCCTGTTTTACAAAAACAAACTATATTACTCAAGAGTTCTGAGAAAGCAGACGAGAGCATTGTCTACAAAGTACAAAATACAAAAAAAAAACCTCTATCACCTATGAACATACAAAATACACCCATTTCTCAAATCCATTAACAAAATGACTAAGTCAGCATGACACTACAGATCCCAGAGGGAAGCTACTCTAAGTGCACTTTCACTTATTGTACAAGGTGTCTATTTTAGGGTATTTATGAAGGGGTCAAACAGATATACAACAGCAACCTTGGCAACAGACTTTCGAAATGCTGGTCAAACCGGCACAGCACTCCATGTGCCAGGCTCTGGGTCAAGTCACAGATACTAGTAAAACACTCAAAACTCACATGCAAACACTCCTGTTAAGTGACCCAGAGCACAACTGAGTGTTTGATTTGGCACACAGTGACGATTCTCAAGAGGATTTCACCAATCTGAGAGAGTCCTGACAGGACAATACTACATATTTGTTTTGCTGGTGAACACATGGTCATGACCCTAAAGGTCAAAAGAGACTCATTACGTCCCAGGAAATGAGACAGCTAATTATTTGCTTCACTGTTTTTAAATGAACAGATACAAAGATGTAACAAGACAGAAAGCGTCACCGCTGCCTAATTAGTGATGAACACAAACGGTCACAACACACACATATCTTATTATAATGAAATCTGAACTATACTATTTTTTTATAATTCCACATCTACAAAATGCTAACTTTCTGCCCAAACTTTTTGTCGCACATTTTAACAGGATAATTAGGTTTATTAGGCATTCGGAATTGTCACATCAGATTAATGAATATTTTACACATTATCTTTGACTTGACTACATGCTACAAAATCTCTTAATATTTGGTACTCAAGAACACAGGACATTGTCGTTAGCATGTGACTTTACTGAAAGTAAATCATATCAACATTATAGTCTAGTGTTGTGCACTAGCTCTGTGATATAACATTAGAGTACTAGCACAAGCCCTCACTCAAAATGTGCCAAAAGCCTGTTTTTATTTCCTCAATAAAACTCTATATGGTCAATGAACAAAGTTTGTCCTATATAGTCCAATAACATAAAGTGTACATATACATGTTATAATACTTTCAACACTACTGAATAACAGAATAATAATGATAAGAAAATGTCAGTCGTTCATTAAACCAGGTTTGTGTGTGTCACGTGTTCTCGTCGCTACTCTCCTGCTCATAATTGACTATTATTAATTTGCCTATTTATTTTTTTCACTTTGCAGAGTTCTTGTACTTTCTTGTTTTGCTCAGTTTCTTATTTTCTGTTAAGTTTACCCTGTTTTTTTAGGACTCTGACCGACGGCTCTGTTTTTTTCTTCTTTGGTTGGGTTTTTGTTGTGATTTGGTGCCCGTGACCTTGCCTCGTTCCTGTTCCTGTGGGGGATGCTGATCCACTTTTGTGGGTTTCTGTGGGAGGAGAGACGCCTCCTCTCTTCTTGTCCATGGGGGAGGTCGCGGATCGGTCTAGTTTATTTATTTACCCCCATTTATGTTCCTGGGTTTGTTTGTTTTTTTCCCCTGTCTGATTTTTTTTTTAGTGTTAATAAATTATGTTTCTGTTATCCCTACGTTTGGGCCTGCTTTTATCACTGAAGACACCCGTTTTTCTGGCACCATTAATCTGAGCTTTCAAAATTGCCGCTGCAGGCTAACAGTTCCTGACAGCATAGCTGATAATATTATAAGGTACTACTCTTGTTAAACCTGAAATGCTAGCAAATAGTCAAATTTCAACTTCTTATATTATTTAGACTATTGGTGTAATATGATCAAATCATATTTCATGACCAGAAGTAGATTTGGACAAATAATCTGATATGGTATCTAGTATGCAAAGTCTAATCTGACCCTGGTTTTATTTTCTCTTCTTCTTACCCTTTCCAAGTGACTAGAAGCATCAGATTTCAGTGCCTGATTGCTGATTTATAATAATTTGATGAGAATGTATTCAAAATACAGATGTGGACGATAAAGTATTTACTTGCCAGGCAGTGAGATAACATACATCTCACATTCTACTACTGCCAAAGATGGATACATTATAGAAATCAAAATAAACACATAACATTTTAACTATTATATTAAATTATAGGCAGTTGGACATGACATTTTTTTCTTCCTTTATAGAGAAAGAAAGGATAGTGAAAGCAGAAAAGTTAAACTCAGCTATAAATTTAAGAATGATGTAATTTCCAATACTGCATTTAAAATAATAAATAAAAACCACAGACCTTCCCCAGCTACTGGACTAAACTAAAAAGAAAAAAAAAACATCTGCTATTGTCTGGTTTGCAAGATTAGCTACCGTTAATGCAAACTTTTTATGACTGCCTTAAAAAGATCCGGGGTCATTGTGTAACTGCCCAGAGTATTTGCTGATTTATATTCACATTCATGGCATTCAGCAGACGTCCTTGTCCATAGCGACTTATAGAAGTCTCTTTCAATGAATACATCAGTACTGAATCACTAGGTCCAGACGAAGAATACCATCAATCTAAAATTCTGTTGGGAGATAAGAAAAGCAATAGTTATTATTATTTAGTTAGTTTGTTTAAGTCAGTTTTTAAGTATGTGTGGAAGGGGTAGGTCTTTATACTTTGTTTAGACATCTAGAGGAATGATGTTGAATGGATAGTCTTGGAATGTCACTAAGTCAATGAGTGGATGTATATTAGTAAACTGTAGCACACATTTGTGGACAGTAGTGGAGAATGTGGAATACGCATTCAAATGAAAGCAGGAGCAATAAACGGGCCAGCAAGGCTGCATCTGCATAGGATTTCAGTTCTGACATCCATATCAGATTATTTGCTGTTGATAAATGTCTTAAGAAAAATTCTTTTGTAATTATGTGACAGTTACCACACAGAATGTGTTACCTAATAGGTGGGAATTGGCAAGAACAGAAGAATTGTCTAAGCACACAAGGTTCAAATACACAAAAGTACAGGTTTATTGTAAAGGATTACACAATCAGTGAGACCTTGTGATATAATGCCTTGTGTTCATTATCAGTTTAACATTATTATTGACCAGAGGTCACAACCCCTCTTTTACAAAGCTCCACACAGTGAAGGAAGTGTAAGTCCACACAAAACTAGTTCATGTTTAATGTTGTTTATTGTTCTTGCAATTAGCTAAAAAGCTGCAAATGGATTGTGGATATTTACACAATACCACAATCAGGTGCTGTTCTGAAACCTCAGGGACTTAGTAAGCTCTTCACGATTAGACTGAAACAAGACCAAATGTTTAATTCACCAAATAAAATGTTGGCTGGTAATGTCGTGATTTACAGTATTGAAATAAGTCAGTGTCATAGTGTTACAGTGCTATCTAGAGATCTTACAGAATCTTTTTTTTAAGTGCAGCACACAGTGACTCAGAAATCTGAAGCTGCCATCTCTTTGGCCCAGAGCTTGAATAAAGGATTATAGACCCCATTATTTTCTGATCCCACCTTGAACAGAACAAACACTACTAAGATCAGGACCGAGGATTGAACATCGATTTGGTCAATGGGGCTATACCAGTTGAATGAAATCAAATATCCTCCTCCCATCCATGAACAATGGGTGGAAATGTCCCTAGTGAAAGGCAAGATAAGAAACGCATCTTTACCAAAAGTGTAATTCTTGGCACAACTTTCTCATTGAAATGAACATGCTTGGGGTGGAAGCTCAGGAGCCACCACATGCTGTTTAGAACACCCGCTATTTAGATGGCAAAATATATTTTAGTCGCTCTCTCATTACAGCTTCTCATCATCTGTTTAAACACCCGGTTTGTTTGCTGACACAAATATTTCATTATGTAAATTAAAATCAGCAGCTTAAAGTAAGAATTTGTTCCATTCATTACTGTGACTGCTGATCACACTGAAATTATTGTCAGGCAAAACATTTTTTTATCAGCAAAATGCTAGTTAAGATCAGAGGTCTGGTGGAAATTCTAAAGCTGAATGACTTTTTCCATCAGCTATTAATTATCAATGGTGTCATTTAGTCTGAAGATCTGTGTGTATTTGCAGTACCTGGAAACATGTGGATAGTTTCAGTAGGGACAAACTGTGAGTTTTATACGCTGTCTGTATGCCAAGAGCCAGCTATTAAAGCTCAGTTTAAATGGAGCTTTTTATGTAATATTATATAAGACTAGAGAATAGGATGAGCAGCTTTAATATATGCACATAAAGTTACAATACTGTAACCAGGGTGACTTAAGACTATCTGACAATGACTAAAGATTTACTTTTCAGTAAGTCTTTCTCCTAAAATGTGGAATGTAAAACATACAGTATGTTTTTTTACAGTATACAGTATATTTTTTCGCCGCGGACCGGTCAATGTTTTTTTCATTTTACCGTGGCCCGCTGGGGGTGGGGCATATACAATTAAATTAAAATTAATAATTGTAATTTAATTGGATTTAAACATGCCTTTTTAACTCACTACAACGCTAAATCAATGAGAACCCTGAGCTTGTTTCTTTGCAACGAGACGGTTCCATCTGGGGTAATAGGAGACAATGACACCCGAAATGTGTTGCTTATGCTCGGTTTATTCCGTTGGTTTGTTTTGGTTGCCGTCACTGCAGAAAACCCCGCTTCACACATAGCATGTCGGAAATGACAATAGGGATTTAAGTGCTGTCTGTGGTGGCAATCTCAGGGTATTCCGCCATGACTTTAATCCAGAACACCGGCAGAGTTTCTAACTTTCTAACGACGTCTGTTTTGTACTCATTTTTGCTAATTTGGGGGTTAAATTTGAGCAAACAGAATATACATGAACACCAAGCTCTGTTAAACATGAGAAAGTACCGGTGAACAGAGAGAAGAGCGATACACACCTTCTCTCCACCAAAGCTACAACGCCACTGCCGTTTGCAGCCGCTCAGCTCCAGACGTCACCTAAACCCGGCCCGATATGATATTTTGCGCATTCGCGGTATTGGTGCGGCTTTAGGTGACGTCTCTCATCTCCCGGTTAACCTCTCATCCATGGAAGGTCGGATCGGTACCGGTCCGCGGCCCGTGGGGTTGGGGACCACTGGTATATAACAAAGAGGTAACAAGTCATATACTATAATATTAGCTAGCACAGCAGAATGATTATCTGATGTTATGTGTTCTGAGATTACCGTTGTGTGACCATTTCTCTGATAACGGAGTTCAAAGATGTGGAGAATGACATGGAATGGACCGTAACAACAGGATGTGTTACAGAGATATCCTCAGCAGCTGTTTAGTCCCTGGTACCCCTACAGCTCATAAAATCATGCCACACACAGTGAATGTGTATACAGATACATTAAAGCACAAGGTGGATAGGTGACCATGTTATAATGGCAGTGGACTGATCTGGTATTATGTTGGGGTGTTAAATGTTGGATTTTATTGCTGTAAACCCATTGATTTAGTGGTGTGTTTTTTGCAGAATGGCATTTGGAATAATATGCCACGTTATTGTGCTAACCATTTCAAGGCAGCTTTTGTAATATCAGTCTTGAGTAAATAATTGGACAAATGACATTTTCTGATGCACATAAATATGTCAACATCGATATATAATATGCTGGATTTCCTTACAGCTTTAGGTTATTATTATTATTATTATTGGAGGGTTAACCATGTGTTTAGATTATGTGATACAACAAGTACTCTTCTATCAAGTACTCTTCTATCTTCTATTGAGATTCCTCAAGGGTTCTTTGGATTCTTAATAGTTCTAGCTCTTTTAAAGGTTTTGTTCTTGGATTCGTGTCTGATAACCTCTGTTTTAACAGTTTTTAAGGGTTACTCCCATTGGACATCTGCCAAATGCTGTAAATGAAAGGCTTCTTTGGATGTTTGACAGCTATCGATTTCTACTGGGAGCTCCTTTAAAAAGACAACCCCTGCTGATGAGTTTTTACATAATACTTTAATGGTTTCTCTAGAGAGATCAACTAAAGAACCATTAAAAGAGGACCATTGGTTTCTGAGTGCATTGTAGCCTGAGTTTGTTAGCGTTGAGACATCATGTCATGACTCGTGTACTGTGACAGTACCTACAGCATTTGAATCAGTACCTACTGCTTATCTGTTGATAAAGTACATACTGATCAGTCCGGACCTACTACATCTGTCATGTTGGCATAATATATCATGTGATCTGTGACATCAGAAAGCAATTTTTTTTACATTTTCAAAAATTGTCACTTTTTCTTTTTGTTTAAACTTCCAACAAGTTAAAAGTTTACTCAGGTTTTATTAAACAAATATATTTTCACCATAAGGATAAACTTAATTTTTTTTAAGCAATTACACTTGCACTTGCACTGTCTTCTGCTATTTTTGATTGTGTCAGCTCTTGCAGTCCTGTTGCCTTATGGGATTGCACAGTGTGTACTGGAACCTGGGGCATTGTTTTTGAATATTGAGAATTCATTATTGGGTGGAAGAAGTTAGTATTTATTCTAAACTGAAATGTACAACACTTTCAATGGAGGACAATAAAGCTTCTTTCATAGTGCTTTCAATTGCACATGGGCTGGAAATTAGCCTATTCATTTCTAATGCTTTCCAACAGAAATATTTTTTATCACACTGAGTATATGATCCTTTTTTAAAGCATGATCTCCAAATTTTAGCACATGATAGGTCATGCTATAGAAACTACAGGAATAAACTGTTGATGGAATTAATTTTCCAGTGACATTTATCAGAGAAACTTGTGGACTGCCTGCCTATGTGGTATTTAACCCTTCCTAACCAGAAGCAGTGAGAATCTACCAAATACATTTGTATACATATGTGCATGCATGCCTTTTAACAAAGCCATGATGTGAAATAATATTAGCAAGAATTACCGCTGTCATGCAGACAGTTACCATTTTTTCTTTGCACCATATACATAAGACTTATAGATATTTTATAAGACTAGCATTCATGAAGTCAGGATCCAAATCCGTAGGAACCCAAAGTCAGGACCCTCGACACTTACTGTACTGCCTTGACATTGACTGCCTCGATCTTAAGGAAGCAGTGTCTGGTTTGGGTATCCCCTGCACTGCCAGTGTACACAGTATCCACTCACCTGACAGATGGAAACCATGATTCAGAGTTAAATCTAAATCTTACCCAAACATGGCAGCCTACACACCTTGCTAACCATAACTGATCATTTTTAATAACAAATGATAAACAACTGAGTCACTTTCTACACAAAAACTATGATCTCAGTTGGAATGAAATGAATAAAGAACCTGAGACCACAAAACGAAGAGGCTAAAGTGCTCCTAAAGTGTGCACCTTATTGTCCAATGACAGGATAATACTTCCATTTCTCACTGATATATAGATTGATAGATCAAGATTTTTTTATTGTCAATGCCACCATATGTGCAGACATACGGTGGGATCGAAATACTCTCTTACCAAGGGTTTATGTTGTAAATCCAATATGGAAAATTTGTTTAAGGCTACCAGCAGTAAGTGCAATATAGAAAGTTTTGAATGGAGGTAACAGCAGTGTACTTGTACTTTAATAAATAGACATATATAAACTGAGTGAATATATATCTGAAATCTGTATGAATTCAGACTCATATATCTTGTAAATCATTCATGAAAACATAAATGAATGTTTGAGTGATTCCTCAAGGCTGAATATCCAAAATATAGTTTAGTGTAATACTCAATATTTTTTTATAATTTCCTGCATTGTTTTCATTATTTTTATTAGTATTAGTATTATTAGTAGTAGTATACAGTATACTGTAGTAGTACTGATAGTAGTGGCAGATGAGTTTGTTTGTTTGTTGCCCTCAGAACATCTACCCATAGCTTAAAAGGATTGTGGCCATTCCTTACTGTTATTCATTACTGTTTACAGACTGCTTGCATTTTACATTATTGTTTTTACAGTATATGTCAGGACAGAGACATGCAGTTCTATTTACCCAGTGTTCTAGTTTGCTGTTCTAGTTTACTGAAAATTAAAAGTATAAAAAAAAGGAAAAAAAATAGTAGAAATACGTTCAACTCCCTTGAAGAGGGAATTTGAATTGTCATAGTATAAGAAGAAGAGTCAGATTTCAGAATCAGAATCAGAAAGAGCTTTATTGCCAGGCATGTTTTCACATGCGAGGAATTTGTTTTAGTGACAGAAATGCTTGTTTTAATGCTTGTTCAGATTCCTTCTTAGTTTTATCAGTAGATAATACAACACACTTATGACATATAGTCATACATTTATATTCCTTGAATCTTGTGCATATATTATTGTAAAAATATTTTGTACAAACAAACAGCCCGATATCAGAAGTCAGGTCTCATTTTCAAATCCATTAAGTCCACAAAGCACTCAGGTTTCATGCAGCAGTGAATGCAGCACACACGGTGTCCAAGAGCAATATTCTTCCCTTAATACACACCAGATTTTTTTCAGTCATGGAAGATTTGAACTGAACTTCATCAGCTTTTCTTAGAGCTTTAGAGGCTGTCAGACATCGATTCTCAGACGGTCTAGGAGTTTCAAGGATCATAAGAAGACAATTGTTTCTTTGCTTCTAACACAGTGTATCAGTCTTCAAATAACAACAGTGAGAACCTATCCAGTTTGATGTGCACTCCATCACACTGGGTCTGAAGTGAAACATTCAGTGATCATGGTGTTAAAATGCAACGATTATGATGTTCATTCATATTAAATCAACCTGTTCAATAAGTATATATAATTGATGGCTGAGTTCTGCGATTGAGTTCTCCCATTATGCTTGGTGATAAGAAATGGGAATTGTGGAGAAATATATACGAGTGAATATTCAAAATAAAATATTCTGTGGATCTATGAGATGTATAGAATATTGTATTTTAAAGGTTAATCTACAGTAGCTGCTTCATCCTGGTCAGAGTTAATCCCATTGTTACTGGGTGAAATTCACTCAAGATCAAGGTTGCCAGTCCATACTCAAACACCTGCATCTAGGGAAAATTAAGCATAGTTAATGCACCAATGTTGCTACTAAGGTCTCCATCAGCACGTTATACAGTATCTACAGATCACAAATTAGCTAACTAGATTTTTTTTTGTCTTTTACAGAGAAAAATCACATATATGCAATAATATATGTAACCATGATCAAAAGAGAAGAATAACAGTCTTACTGTTCAATAGACAGGCAAATTGTGTTCCTGTACACAGACTCGCAGACAGCTGTTTCATCACTGTGAATCAAAACTCAAAATTCTAGAAAGACGATGCAACCTTTATAAGATGGGACACGAAATTCATTTTATAGAGACATTGCACAGAGAGCAGATGCAGATAATGCCATTTAATAAAATATCCACCAGAACTCCCAGAAATATAAAATAACTTAAAAAAGAAACTCAATAAAAGAAAAAAACAGGGAATTGAAATGAAATGTACTGTATGTATTTGGAAATATAGAACCATTTATTTCTGAGTGAGAAGGTCTCATACAGTATATCTCTTTAAATCATGGACATGCCAGACCTTGCAAACAAAACAGCGTGGATGAAGATGACTGTCAGTTTTTTCATTGTACGCTGCGCTTCATGTAAATCTGTGAGCTCTGTCTTTGATGATGTGTTCTGCCTGAAAGAGAACACAGCCCACAAAAATCTGAGAAGAGAGAAATATCACCATCATCTGTCCACTTCTTTCAGTAACAGTAATTAAGTCTGACTAAATCATCTTTGAGGATATTTTTGTAACCAACACATGGTGGATATTATCCCAGGACTTTTGTCTCTGAATTGTTTTTATAGTTCTTAGTTTTTAGGATCCTGTTTTTTTAGCGATGTTCTTTAACAAACTCTGAGGTTTACAGGAACAGGTGTATTAATATTAAGATCAGAAGACACTGTAATTGCATGCAGAGGAACTAACTCTATTTAAATAATTATGTGAATTTCGAGAACACCAGAACTAATTTAGTGGTAGCTTTTATGATCTTGGCAAATCATTTTGTATTACAATTCATCAGAATGAAGTCCATTTCAGTTAGAGGTTGTAACACTGAACAATGTGGAAACAGAGACTGATATATTATTATTAACTGGAGAGTCACTCTGGCACTTTTTAAGGTGGCTGAGGAGACACAAGACAAATTATTTGCAGTTTTATATATATATATTCCTTTCCTTCTTTTTGGAGTGGACATGGCACAGAGGTGTGCACCTTTCAAGTACCACATTATAGCAGATCGAACCCCACTTTTCAGGCAGACACCATAATTTGTTACAGGTTGTACTTTGCTGCTTTTTTGCCACAAAGCATTTCGTTTGAGGTTAGAGGTGCTGTTTTCTCCTGTTTAAGTTGTCATTATATGTCATTGGATTGAACACCTCATCACACAGGAGGTTCAGGAGAGTGTGATCACTTCAGACAGCACTCTGTTAATGTAATAGTAGAAGCAATCTTTTTCTTGCTGAGTGTGTGGAGTCTGTGAAGTTAATTCTTAGCGCTATATCTTTTAGGGTGACTCACTAAAATACGTTCAAGTATTCCATAGTTCAGGTTCAGGTTTCAGGTTCCCACTGAGATGACTATTTGTCATCTGCTTATTTAGAAAAGTAAAGGGCCTTTTAATCCTCAGCTGTGTATTTTTACCCCAGGAAGTGGTACTGTATTAATCAGACAGTCATTATAAGGCTTGTATCTGAAGACAAAGAAATCACACTCTGCACGTCCACTTCACCCCTCCAGACTTTCTTCTCATGAAAATTCACACATTTACAGCTCATGAAACATTTTCTGTACATTTAACTGCTTGTGATTTATTGTTGTGCTCTTCAAGCACTGACCTGTCCTATAAAGCATGAGTGTCTTTCCAAAACCTTCTTAAACATGTCTCAGTATTTCATTATTTTTGTGTGATGGGTAAAAATCTCGCTTTGAGCTAAAAAAAAAAGAGAAAACCTTCATCTTTGGTTTTCTGCTGTCTGTACATTGCTTTGCAATGTGACCTGTTCTTGTCAATGAATTGCTTCCTGTGATTTCCTGTGATGAAAATTACTGGATGATTTAGTACACCTTGCTTGCTTCCAGAATCAGTAACTGGATAAATGTTTTGTTTTTAGAGTCAATAAATTTTCTTTGCACATTGATATTACAGTGCATTATTTCTGTGCATGGCATGTATTGTTTCTAACAGTAAACTTCAGGTCAGAAGTCATTCATGTTTAATCGAGAGTCACACTGGAGCAAAGACTCATTGAATTTCAGATGGGATCAAGGGTTCAGATGTGTTCAAACTCCTAGCTAGAGCAGACGGAACGCATCAGTGCGACTGGAAATACTGGACTGTAGTCAAACATACAGTATGAAGTTTGAATGCTTTGCTTCTTTTAATTGGCATTTATTCTTCATTGAGAGTTATTTTCACATATAGGTTTTGTTAAGTTTGATGCCCCATTTCAGGTTGCCATGTTTGTCTTTATAACCATGATAATGAAAAACAGTAAGTTTACATTTACAGCATTAAGCAGACGCCCTTATCCAGAGCAACTTACATTTTTACCTCATTTTATACAGCTGAGTGTTAAGGGCCTTGCAGGGATGGCAGCCTGGTAGACGTGGGAATCAAACTCACAACCTTCCGATTGTTAATCCAACACCTTAACCACTAGGCTACCACATCCCTGCTTTATTTTTGTTTAATTTAAAATTTATTGGTTTTCCAGATGTTTTCCCATGAAATGTGAATTTTTACATTTGTGGACATTAATTAGTTTTTGAACATTGTCTACATATATGTTATATGTGTTATATGTATGTATAAATTATTTCAACTGCTATTATAGTATTATAGTACAGAGTTTACGTTTGCTTACATTTTATGTTAATAAGTCTCATATACAATGTTCTATAAAACTGTACTACTTATTACTTTTCTATTTTACTTAGTAAAGTCATGTCAATTATAAATTCACAGCTCCTGGTGTAAGCATCACTAGCTGTTTTTTATTTTTATTTTTTTATTTTTAGAGCTTTGGAAATTCCAGTTGTGAAAGCTTTTGGCATTCAGATTTTCCTTATTGGAAGTGCTAGACTGGCATTCAACAAATTCACAATAAATCTTATTACACTTTGAACTGTGGTTTTAACTAAAGATGGTTCTGCCATTTAGAACAGTTCAAATTGACTGACTTGGCAAGACAAATCAATTCTTCACCTTTAAAGTGTCTTCTGCAGCAAGAGTAAAAGCAGAGAGGGAAGAAGACTCCAGTGCCCTCTTGTGCTAATAAGTGAAATATCCCATGATAAATTATTGAACATATTTAGGTAAAAGTTTAGGTAAAACTTTAACTTTAAGCTGACTACGTTTAGACATGATGACTCATAGCACAGAATTTATATATTCTGTGCTATGACTCATAGCACAGAATTTATATATTCTTTTTGGGTTTCTCCACTACTAGTAGAAAATCCAGTGCTTCGCTCGGTACTGTCAGGACTCAGCCCGGACTTTGGCCACGTGCATCTGTTTACGTTTCTCATCACATGTCTGCCACGTCTTCGTCTTCTGCCCCTGTTTCCTATTGTGAATGCCCATTTTTATCCCACGTTCATGACAGAAGATTCCACCGCACCAGGAACCAGCAGGATAGCTGCAGCCTGGACCGGCCGATTGGGAGTATTTGTTTTCTTATTTGATTTTCTTATTTCACATTTGGTTTCCGTGGAGGACGTCGCCCCACTTCCTGTCCGTGGGGGGTGTTGCAGGCCTGTATTTTGCCCCTATGGATTTTCTGTTCTATGGAGGTTTTTTTTTGCTTCCTGAGAGGTGGGACTGGCCGCGGTGCGTCGGGGGTAGCACTTGGACCGTCAGCTCGGCTTTGGACGTCGCTCGGCCCAACACCATCTGCCTCGCTGTGTGCCTCGCCGTGTGCCTCGCTCGGACCTTGTCAGGATTATACGCTTCGGGAGCCACGCCTCAGGTGGGGTACTGTCAGGACTCAGCCCGGACTTTGGCCACGTGCATCTGTTTACGTTTCTTGTCACGTATCTGCCCGCCTTCGTCTGCTCCTCCCTGTCTACACACCTGTTTCCTATTGTGAATACCCTGTTCATTTAACTGTGCCATGTTGCCTTGTGCAGCGCGGAATCTACTGTTGTACTGTCCTGTCTTTAGTCCGTGTCATGATTAGTGTTTCCTTTGTTATTAAACCCTGTTTATTTTGTTATCCTGCGTTTGGGTCCGTTTTTATCCCGCGTTCATGACAGGTACCAAAAAATGCCACGTCAGCCTTATTTCTGCTGAAATGTTTAAAACAGGTTTGTCATTTATATGCATCATTCTATGATTTCTACTATCTAGCTGTTTGCTGTCTACACACTTGCATTTAAATGAACATTTTTCCATTTAACAGCAGCTAAATGGGAACTGATTGTGAACTCCAAAGCCTCAGACAGGAAAGGCAGATGTTTTATCCTAGTTACTGTGTGGAGATTTATTTCTTCAGCCTTTAGTAAAAGCAATGGAAAAACTGAGCCTGTAGGGGGTTTATTCCACCACCAAGACATCAGCTCATATAACCAACAAGAACTCATCTTAAAAGTATGCTTAGATCTCGAGCTCCTTTATGATTCAGCTCCTTCGTGATTCAGTCCTGTGTTGCTGGGAGGATGTACTTTTGAACAAAATACACAAAGTAAGGCAGAGACACGATATGAACAGACAAAAGATTTTAATGATTTTTTACTGCAGTGGTAAGAAGGAGTGGAGTTTAAATCTTTAATGTCAACAGAGATTAACCTCACAGCTTGAAGGTCTAGGTTCTCTGTCAGGACATATTTAAATGACTCAGTTCTGCTATTCCCTGTCCTTTGTGCATTATTCTTGAAATGCACTTTGGGGAACATGTGTAATCGTGACAGAGTAAATCTCCCGCTGAGAGAATCCAGACACAGGTGGTTATTATATGAAAAGCAGCTTTATTGTCTGTACATTTCATTGGGAAAGTCAAACACAGGTGTACCTGTAATAGTGAGGTGTCACTGATTTCCTGACAATCGAACTGTTAATGAGTTGGCGTCCATGCAACATAACTACAAGCGTGCCTGTTTAAATAGCTGTAAGCTGAACCAAAAACTAAATCCCAAACAGCTTTCTATAGTGCACTTCATAGGCTGTGGACAGCTTTATGCTAAAAATAGACATTTGATGTTATATTAAATGTAGCTCTCATATTAACTGTTCATATGGCACAAGTAACAGTGCATCTTGAGATCTGTATAGAAACAACTTGCTGATAATATTGAGAAGTGTTTGACATAACATGTAATAAAGTTTTTATTGATTTGATAACTCCAGAGAAGCTCTCTGCATAAATGCTCAGGTTGACTGTTTATGTGTCCTCCAGCTTTCCTGCGAGTATGAATTGATTCAGTGTAAAGAGGGCGAGGTTATTGATCTCTTATTTCCCTAAGCAGGGCTTAATCACTATAATGTCGTTATAAACTAAACAACTAAACAAACTTTCCTTCAACTAAAGGTGAATTACAAATAAGTACATTATGAAATAATGAGGAAAATATTAATTATACTAGATGTGAACAAACTACCTAAGACTATGTATAAATGGCCATTATAGTGAACACTATAAAACAGATTTTATGTAATTTAGGAGATAATATGTGGGTAGAAAATGAGTGTGTGTCAACAAAATGTTTGTACAATGTTCTGAGACATTGCTGAATTATTGTTTTAAATTCCCATGACAGAAGGCAGCAATAATCATTTGTATTAATGTACTGTATTTACATTAACAATATTTAATTCCGTAATCCATGGTTTAAATAGTCCACACACTGTTGTTAAAATAATTTTTTTTTAAAAGTGTTTTTTTTTGCAACAGATTTTGCAACAAAATTCAAGTGAAAATCAAATAGAAGAGATTTATTAGGGAATATTTTAGGGGAAAAGAAAAAAAATCCTGCCATAACCTGCACAAGTGTACACACCCATTATCTAATAATTAAATCCTTTTTTTACCTGTGATTCAGCACCCAGTCTTTGGGTAAGTGTCTACTAACTTAATGCATCATGATTTGGCAAAGCAATTCCACTGTGTACAGACCTCTTCAAGTCATTTCAAAGGGTTTTGATTGGATTCAGGTCTGGACTCTTACTGGCCCATTCATGTCATTCATCATCTGAATCCATTCCTATACTGACCTGGATTTGTGCTTTGGATCATTATTTTGTTGGATGGTGAACTGTATCTTCATCCTCAGCTCTCTAACAGAGAACTATGTGCTTTGTGGCTTTGTGGAGCTAAAAGAAGCAGCCTTATTGCACAATGTCATGCTTCGTGTCAGTGTTCTTATGATGGTAAGTTTTATTTTTCTAATAAACATATGTTTTATAATTATGAACAAAAAAGTTCTACCTTGCAGGGGTGGCCGGAGCCGAAAGAACATATAAAGTTGTGTGGATGTGGTAGCCTAATGGTTAAGGTTGGACTACCAATAAGAAGGTTCTGAGTTTGAATCCCACCAAGTCCACCAAGCTGCCACTGCTGGAGCAATGCTCTTAATCTTCAAATGCTCAGCTGTATAAATGTAAGTTGCTCTGGTTGGTGTAAAAGTCTAAACATTCAACCTTAGTTGTTTTCCTTTCATAATATCTATGACCAAAAACAACAGAATCTACTTATTTCCTGTTTATGACCGGGTCAAGTGTCATGAAAGAGACAGGCAGAAGATGAGTAGAGCTACAAGAACCTCCTTCCTCTTTTTGTCTTTCACTTGGTCCTATATATATATATATATATATATATATATATATATATATATACGTATATATATATATATATATATATATATACATATATATATATATATATATATATATATATATATATATATATATATATATATATATATATATATATGTTTTTTTTTGCCTGAGCTGTAAAGCCTGCAATTATTCTCCACCATCAGGCTTGTTTGCCTTTGAAGCCTCAGATCTTTCAGATTCCATATCTTAAAACTCTGTCTGTTTATTGCAAAAGACAGCTGGAGGCAATCAAAGTTGCTCATTTAATCCACTACATGACATCCGGCTTTAGACAAATACAGTACATCCTGCATGTAATATTTTTTTTGGCTTCAGTGTAACATTTCCTCCCAAAGCTAAAGAAACTGACTGTGGACCAGAGACACGTCTAGGATCGAAGGACTGACAATGCTGATAATCCAATGTTGTATTGGAAAAATTATTGTATATTAAGTTATTTATTATTGACTGTGTTTAGAGAGCATGACCATAATTAAATAAGTACAAAACAAAAACTTAAGTTTATAACCTTAAGGACTAATTATTAATGCTAGTTTGTGGAAGTGCTAAAACGGCCAAGACAAGAAAATAAACAAACTTAAAGCGACGACAAACAGCACAGGACTACTTTTAACTAGAAAATCATGAGACACTTTTTGGCTTTTTTAATTATTGATAACTGCATTCAAATATAACTTAGAATTTCCCACGTGTTTATGGGAGCTAGAATTTATTAACCACACACTTTACATCAGGTGAGAAAACAATGGCAAGTCAAGCGTAATAAGCGACAGAATAAGTGCTCTACACATGAATACAGCCCTCTATCAGTATATAGAGATAACGCAAATTGTAGATAATACACACACACACACACACAAAAAAAAAAAAAAGAAAGAAAGAAAAACTAAAATATTACACATCACATCTGTAGATTTGTACATTACATTTTTAGGTCAGGGGAAAAAACAGTGGGGAAAAAAAACACTGACATTTCAATTTTGTTTTAAATTTTAAAAGAGAAGAAGACACACAGAGAGGGAGAGAAATTGGAGAGGAAATGAGAATATGGATGGCAGAAGAACAAAGAGAATGCAAAGAATATGGAAGAAAATGACAATTGTAATGGGTCAAACTTTTAATCAATCAAACAAAACAAACAAACAAAAACATATTTGAAACTGTATGCGAAGATCCTACTTTGTTTCATAATTCCCATGGCAACAAGCACCATATGCTAATGTTTTTGTTTTTGTTTTAGTCGTGTCTCCACCCCTTTTCCCTCATGCGTTTTTTACGTGATTATGTCCAGATGTTTTGTTTTTAGCTCTTTATCAGTTTGCCCATTTACACAGCTTTGTGTCTAAGAGTCTTGGTGAGGTCTGACTGAAGTTATTGTTCGTTCCTTTGCCTCGTTTTTCTGCTTTCTTTTGTTCCTGGGCTTTGTATTTCTAATCGGACCTCCTGGTTTTGAGCCATGTTTATGATTATGTATCACCCTCGCATTGTTAGCTGCTTGTTCTTTGGCTAATTAACAGCATGTTGATCACACACTTGTGTTGTGCCTCTACACACACACACACACACACACACACACACACACACACACACACACACACACACACACACACACACTGATTGTTTAACACTGAGTTTAAAAGAAATCTAGCAGCTACTGTAGGTTCTGTATTTACACTGAAGAATGTGATAGTCTGTGGGTAAGAAAAAAAAGTGTTTCAGCTACAGAACGATAATAAATGGCAGTAATGAGACAAAAAGGATGGCAAGCTTTCAATTCTGGAGAAGAATGTGAAAAAAGTCAGGAATAATCAGTCAGAGATCAACCCGAGTGGGAGGAGACATTAGAGAGAGAGGTCAGAATGTATAAACCTTTCTGTATTAGCAGCATAGTTGTGGTAGTGCAAATCATGCTGTCTCATCACATTGCCTAGGGAAAACATGGCTTTGATGAATAGCAACATGCTGACAGCTGATCCTCAGAGAACACCATAGTAAGAGATCCTAAACTCTGTGAGATGAGATTGAAAAAAGATAATTGCAGTAAAATGATTTATTTAATTATATATATTTATTTGGTGCCATGGGATAAAGCTAGAGTTTATTGTTTATTGTTTATTGATGTGTGTGTGTGTGAGTGTGTTTGACATGTGTGTTTATTGTCCCACCATCATCCAAAGATGTAATTTGTAACACTAACAGTGCAGTGTAAAAACTAAATCCTGAAATATCTGATGGATCACTAGACTATCAGATGGTCTCTGATCTGAGCTTCTAGCACATGCTCAGTAGTTTGCACAGGAAATGGAGGCTAGAAATCAGTCTTTTTCTTACTGACAGTGGGCAAAAAAGGAAAACCAGAACAAAGAAAGACATTCATAGAAATTTGGTTTTATGTGGGTAAAGAGAGCGAAAAGCCATGTTTTAAACATAGGAGTAGGCAGAGGATCCAAGTGGCATCTAATAGCTCAGGAAACAAAAATTACCCTTCCAGAACTTTCTTCTGTTGTCTGTAGAAGATGACGAGAAGCACGATTCCTGAAATGATAATTTTGTTTTGTTTTTAAATGTTTTGATATTAATCTTTTTTAATATATTTTTTATTTAAATTTGTGTGTTAAATTACAAGCATGCAAATTACAACCCATACAAGCAGCATCCCTTTAATTATTAATTATTATTTTGTTTACATTTACACTTATTAGACAAGACAAACTGAGAGTTATTAAATTTCTAGCAAAGGCTTGTATTAACACACTAGTCAATATCACTTTTACTGGTGATTTTCCTTTTATCACCTCATGTGCATATGAAAGACATTATTGTTTATCTTTCATTCGGATTGTGTACTGTATAAGTATTAGATAACTGTAGTAAAAACAAGGTCAATAGATCCAGAATAACGTTCCTCCTCTGGCTTTGGATGGAGATTTGGAATTAATTGAATTGAAAGCAATATCGTGGAAACTATGCATGATAGGCTAAAAATCTTCATCCCAAGTTAGTATTGAGTTTCCTGACATGTATAGTGAATTTGGTGAGAATCGGATTTAGGGTCAATTTTCACCCAAAAATACGTTGCCTTACCATTTTGAGCATTTTTTTGACCGAAAAATGTACGTCGTCTGATCTTTTAAAAATTTTCACTATGTGAAAAGGGGGGTTAAATCTAGCATTTTGTTGTAATTAATGTGCATTTATCATGCTCCAGAGCTGAGATTTTAGCTGGAATGCTTTTCACAGCCCAGTTCAGTATGGGCGACAAATTTGAAATGCCATATTGCGGAAACTATGCATAATAGGCTAAAAAATAATCTTCATCCGAAGTTAATATTGATCTTCCTGACATGTATAGTGAATTTTGTGAGAATCGGATTTGGGGTCAATTTTCGCCCAAAAATACGTTGCCTTACCATTTTGAGCATTTTTTTTGACCGAAAACTGTACATCGTCTGATCTTTTTCATTTTTCACTATGTGAAAAGGGGGGTTAAAACTAGCATTTTGGTGTAATTAATGTGCATCTATCATGCTCCAGAGCTGAGATATTAGCTGGAATGCTATTCACACCAAGGTCGAGTATGGGCGATGATTTTGAAATGCCATATCGCGGAAACTATGCATGATAGGTGAAAAATATTCTTCATCTCCATACATTGACCCGCCGCCTTACCATTTTGAGCATTTTTTTGACCGAAAAATTTACGTCGTCTGATCTTTTTAATTTTTCACTATGTAAAAAGGGTTGTTAAAACTAGCATTTTGGAGTAATTAATGAGCATCTATCATGCTCCAGAGCTGAGATTTTAGCTGGAATTCTTTTCACAGCTAGGTTCAGAATGGGCGACGATTTTGAAATGCCATATCGCGGAAACTATGCATGATAGGCGAAAAATAATCTTCACCCCAAGTTAGTATTGAGTTTCCTGACATGTATAATGAATTTGGTGAGAATCGGATTTGCGGTCAATTTTCGCCCAAAAATACGTTGACCCGCCGCCTTACCATTTTGAGCATTTCTTTTGACCGAAAAATGTACGTCGTCTGATCGATTTAAATTTTCACTATGTGAAATGGGGGGTTACATATCGCGGAAACTATGCATAATGAGCTAAAAATAATCTTCATCCCAAGTTAGTATTGATGTTCCTGACACGTATAGTGAATTTGGTGAGAGACGGATTTGGGGTCAATTTTCGCCCAAAAATACGTTGACCCGCCGCCTTACCATTTTGAGCATTTCTTTTGACTGAAAAATGTACGTCATCTGATCGTTTTAAATTTTCACTATGTGAAATGGGGGGTTACATATCGCGGAAACTATGCATAATGAGCTAAAAATAATCTTCATCCCAAGTTAGTATTGATGTTCCTGACACGTATAGTGAATTTGGTGAGAATCGGATTTGGGGTCAATTTTCGCCCAAAAATACGTTGACCCGCCACCTTACCATTTTGAGCATTTCTTTTGACCGAAAAATGTACGTCGTCTGATCGTTTTAAATTTTCACTATGTGAAATGGGGGGTTACATATCGCGGAAACTATGCATAATGAGCTAAAAATAATCTTCATCCCAAGTTAGTATTGATGTTCCTGACACGTATAGTGAATTTGGTGAGAGACGGATTTGGGGTGAATTTTCGCCCAAAAATACGTTGACCCGCCCGGCCTTACCATTTTGAGCATTTTTTTGATCGAAAAATTTACGTCGTCTGATCTTTTTAATTTTTCACTATGTGAAAAGGGTTGTTAAAACTAGCATTTTGGAGTAATTAATGTGCATCTATCATGCTCCAGAGCTGAGATTTTAGCTGGAATTCTTTTCACAGCTAGGTTCAGAATGGGCGACGTTTTTTAAATGCCATATCGCGGAAACTATGCATGATAGGCGAAAAATAATTTTCACCCCAAGTTAGTATTGAGTTTCCTGACATGTATAGTGAATTTGGTGAGAATCGGATTTGGGGTCAATTTTCGCCCAAAAATACGTTGACCCGCCGCCTTACCATTTTGAGCATTTTTTTGACCAAAAAATTTCCGTCGTCTGATCTTTTTCATTTTTCACTATGTGAAAAGGGGGGTTAAAACTAGCATTTTGGTGTAATTAATGAGCATCTATCATGCTCCAGAGCTGAGATTTTAGCTGGAATTCTTTTCACAGCTAGGTTCAGAATGGGCTACGATTTTGAAATGCCATATCGCGGAAACTATGCATGATAGGCGAAAAATAATCTTCACCCCAAGTTAGTATTGAGTTTCCTGACATGTATAATGAATTTGGTGAGAATCGGATTTGGGGTCAATTTTCGCCCAAAAATACGTTGACCCGCCGCCTTACCATTTTGAGCATTTCTTTTGACCGAAAAATGTACGTCGTCTGATCGATTTAAATTTTAACTATGTGAAATGGGGGGTTACATATCGCGGAAACTATGCATAATGAGCTAAAAATAATCTTCATCCCAAGTTAGTATTGATGTTCCTGACACGTATAGTGAATTTGGTGAGAGACGGATTTGGGGTCAATTTTCGCCCAAAAATACGTTGACCCGCCGCTTTACCATTTTGAGCATTTTTTTGATCGAAAAATTTACGTCGTCTGATCTTTTTAATTTTTCACTATGTGAAAAGGGTTGTTAAAACTAGCATTTTGGAGTAATTAATGTGCATCTATCATGCTCCAGAGCTGAGATTTTAGCTGGAATTCTTTTCACAGCTAGGTTCAGAATGGGCGACGTTTTTTAAATGCCATATCGCGGAAACTATGCATGATAGGCGAAAAATAATTTTCACCCCAAGTTAGTATTGAGTTTCCTGACATGTATAGTGAATTTGGTAGGAATCGGATTTGGGGTCAATTTTCGCCCAAAAATACGTTGACCCGCCGCCTTATCATTTTGAGCATTTCTTTTGCCTGAAAAATGTACGTCGTCTGATCGTTTTCATTTTTCACTATATGAAAAGGGGGGTTAAAACTAGCATTTTGGTGTAATTAATGAGCATCTATCATGCTCCAGAGCTGAGATTTTAGCTGGAATGCTTTTCAAAGCTAGGTTCAGAATGGGCTACGATTTTGAAAAGCATTATCACGGAAACTATGCATGATAGGCGAAAAAAAATCTTCACCCCAAGTTAGTATTGAGTTTCCTGACATGTATAGTGAATTTGGTGAGAATCGGATTTGGGGTCAATTTTCGCCCAAAAATACGTTGACCCGCTGCCTTACCATTTTGAGCATTTCTTTTGACCGAAAAATGTACGTCGTCTGATCGTTTTAAATTTTCACTATGTGAAATGGGGGTTACATATCGCGGAAACTATGCATAATGAGCTAAAAATAATCTTCATCCCAAGTTAGTATTGATGTTCCTGACACGTATAGTGAATTTTGTGAGAGACGGATTTGGGGTCAATTTTCGCCCAAAAATACGTTGACCCGCCGCTTTACCATTTTGAGCATTTTTTTGATCGAAAAATTTCCGTCGTCTGATCTTTTTCATTTTTCACTATGTGAAAAGGGGGGTTAAAACTAGCATTTTGGTGTAATTAATGAGCATCTATCATGCTCCAGAGCTGAGATTTTAGCTGGAATTCTTTTCACAGCTAGGTTCAGAATGGGCTACGATTTTGAAATGCCATATCGCGGAAACTATGCATGATAGGCGAAAAATAATCTTCACCCCAAGTTAGTATTGAGTTTCCTGACATGTATAGTGAATTTGGTGAGAATCGGATTTGGGGTCAATTTTCGCCCAAAAATACGTTGACCCGCCGCCTTACCATTTTGAGCATTTTTTTGACCAAAAAATTTCCGTCGTCTGATCTTTTTCATTTTTCACTATGTGAAAAGGGGGGTTAAAACTAGCATTTTGGTGTAATTAATGAGCATCTATCATGCTCCAGAGCTGAGATTTTAGCTGGAATTCTTTTCACAGCTATGTTCAGAATGGGCTACGATTTTGAAATGCCATATCGCTGAAACTATGCATGATAGGCAAAAAACAATCTTCACCCCAAGTTAGTATTGAGTTTCCTGACATGTATAATGAATTTGGTGAGAATCGGATTTGGGGTCAATTTTCGCCCAAAAATACGTTGACCCGCCGCCTTACCATTTTGAGCATTTCTTTTGACCGAAAAATGTACGTCGTCTGATCGTTTTAAATTTTCACTATGTGAAATGGGGGTTACATATCGCGGAAACTATGCATAATGAGCTAAAAATAATCTTCATCCCAAGTTAGTATTGATGTTCCTGACACGTATAGTGAATTTTGTGAGAGACGGATTTGGGGTCAATTTTCGCCCAAAAATACGTTGACCCGCCGCCTTACCATTTTGAGCATTTTTTTGATCGAAAAATTTACGTCGTCTGATCTTTTTAATTTTTCACTATGTGAAAAGGGTTGTTAAAACTAGCATTTTGGAGTAATTAATGTGCATCTATCATGCTCCAGAGCTGAGATTTTAGCTGGAATTCTTTTCACAGCTAGGTTCAGAATGGGCTACGATTTTGAAATGCCATATCGCTGAAACTATGCATGATAGGCAAAAAATAATCTTCACCCCAAGTTAGTATTGAGTTTCCTGACATGCATAATGAATTTGGTGAGAATCGGATTTGGGGTCAATTTTCGCCCAAAAATACGTTGACCCGCCGCCTTACCATTTTGAGCATTTTTTTGACCAAAAAATTTCCGTCGTCTGATCTTTTTCATTTTTCACTATGTGAAAAGGGGGGTTAAAACTAGCATTTTGGTGTAATTAATGAGCATCTATCATGCTCCAGAGCTGAGATTTTAGCTGGAATTCTTTTCACAGCTAGGTTCAGAATGGGCTACGATTTTGAAATGCCATATCGTGGAAACTATGCATGATAGGCAAAAATAATCTTCACCCCAAGTTAGTATTGAGTTTCCTGACATGTATAGTGAATTTGGTGAGAATCGGATTTGGGGTCAATTTTCGCCCAAAAATACGTTCACCCGCCGCCTTTCCATTTTGAGCATTTCTTTTGACCGAAAAATGTACGTCGTCTGATCGTTTTAAATTTTCACTATGTGAAATGGGGGGTTACATATCGCGGAAACTATGCATAATGAGCTAAAAATAATCTTCATACCAAGCTAGTATTGATGTTCCTGACACGTATAGTGAATTTGGTGAGAATCGGATTTGGGGTCAATTTTCGCACAAAAATACGTTGACCCGCCGCCTTACCATTTTGTCCATTTTTTTGACCAAAAAATTTCCGTCGTCTGATCTTTTTCATTTTTCACTATGTGAAAAGGGGGGTTAAAACTAGCATTTTGGAGTAATTAATGTGCATCTATCATGCTCCAGAGCTGAGATTTTAGCTGGAATTCTTTTCACAGCTAGGTTCAGAATGGGCGACGATTTTGAAATGCCATATCGCGGAAACTATGCATGATAGGCGAAAAATAATTTTCACCCCAAGTTAGTATTGAGTTTCCTGACATGTATAGTGAATTTGGTGAGAATCGGATTTGGGGTCAATTTTCGCCCAAAAATACGTTGACCCGCCGCCTTACCATTTTGAGCATTTTTTTGACCAAAAAATTTCCGTCGTCTGATCTTTTTCATTTTTCACTATGTGAAAAGGGAGGTTAAAACTAGCATTTTGGTGTAATTAATGAGCATCTATCATGCTCCAGAGCTGAGATTTTAGCTGGAATTCTTTTCACAGCTAGGTTCAGAATGGGCTACGATTTTGAAATGCCATATCGCGGAAACTATGCATGATAGGCGAAAAATAATCTTCACCCCAAGTTAGTATTGAGTTTCCTGACATGTATAATGAATTTGGTGAGAATCGGATTTGGGGTCAATTTTCGCCCAAAAATACGTTGACCCGCCGCCTTACCATTTTGAGCATTTCTTTTGACCGAAAAATGTACGTCGTCTGATCGTTTTAAATTTTCACTATGTGAAATGGGGGGTTACATATCGCGGAAACTATGCATAATGAGCTAAAAATAATCTTCATCCCAAGTTAGTATTGATGTTCCTGACACGTATAGTGAATTTGGTGAGAGACGGATTTGGGGTCAATTTTCGCCCAAAAATACGTTGACCCGCCGCTTTACCATTTTGAGCATTTTTTTGATCGAAAAATTTACGTCGTCTGATCTTTTTAATTTTTCACTATGTGAAAAGGGTTGTTAAAACTAGCATTTTGGAGTAATTAATGTGCATCTATCATGCTCCAGAGCTGAGATTTTAGCTGGAATTCTTTTCACAGCTAGGTTCAGAATGGGCGACGATTTTGAAATGCCATATCGCGGAAACTATGCATGATAGGCGAAAAATAATCTTCACCCCAAGTTAGTATTGAGTTTCCTGACATGTATAGTGAATTTGGTGAGAATCGGATTTGGGGTCAATTTTCGCCCAAAAATACGTTGACCCGCCGCCTTACCATTTTGAGCATTTCTTTTGACCGAAAAATGTACGTCGTCTGATCTTTTTCATTTTTCACTATGTGAAAAGGGGGGTTAAAACTAGCATTTTGGTGTAATTAATGAGCATCTATCATGCTCCAGAGCTGAGATTTTAGCTGGAATGCTTTTCAAAGCTAGGTTCAGAATGGGCTACGATTTTGAAAAGCATTATCGCGGAAACTATGCATGATAGGCGAAAAATAATCTTCACCCCAAGTTAGTATTGAGTTTCCTGACATGTATAGTGAATTTGGTGAGAATCGGATTTGGGGTCAATTTTCGCCCAAAAATACGTTGACCCGCCGCCTTACCATTTTGAGCATTTCTTTTGACCGAAAAATGTACGTCGTCTGATCGTTTTAAATTTTCACTATGTGAAATGGGGGTTACATATCGCGGAAACTATGCATAATGAGCTAAAAATAATCTTCATCCCAAGTTAGTATTGATGTTCCTGACACGTATAGTGAATTTGGTGAGAGACGGATTTGGGGTCAATTTTCGCCCAAAAATACGTTGACCCGCCGCTTTACCATTTTGAGCATTTTTTTGATCGAAAAATTTACGTCGTCTGATCTTTTTCATTTTTCACTATGTGAAAAGGGGGGTTAAAACTAGCATTTTGGTGTAATTAATGAGCATCTATCATGCTCCAGAGCTGAGATTTTAGCTGGAATTCTTTTCACAGCTAGGTTCAGAATGGGCTACGATTTTGAAATGCCATATTGCGGAAACTGTGCATAATAGGCGAAACATAATCTTCACCCCAAGTTAGTATTGAGTTTCCTGACATGTATAGTGAATTTGGTGAGAATCGGATTTGGGGTCAATTTTCGCCCAAAAATACGTTGACCCGCCGCCTTACCATTTTGAGCATTTTTTTGACCAAAAAATTTCCGTCGTCTGATCTTTTTCATTTTTCACTATGTGAAAAGGGGGGTTAAAACTAGCATTTTGGTGTAATTAATGAGCATCTATCATGCTCCAGAGCTGAGATTTTAGCTGGAATTCTTTTCACAGCTAGGTTCAGAATGGGCTACGATTTTGAAATGCCATATCGCTGAAACTATGCATGATAGGCAAAAAACAATCTTCACCCCAAGTTAGTATTGAGTTTCCTGACATGTATAATGAATTTGGTGAGAATCGGATTTGGGGTCAATTTTCGCCCAAAAATACGTTGACCCGCCGCCTTACCATTTTGAGCATTTCTTTTGACCGAAAAATGTACGTCGTCTGATCGTTTTAAATTTTCACTATGTGAAATGGATGGTTACATATCGCGGAAACTATGCATAATGAGCTAAAAATAATCTTCATCCCAAGTTAGTATCGATGTTCCTGACACGTATAGTGAATTTTGCGAGAGACCGATTTGGGGTCAATTTTCGCCCAAAAATACGTTGACCCGCCGCCTTACCATTTTGAGCATTTTTTTGATCGAAAAATTTACGTCGTCTGATCTTTTTAATTTTTCACTATGTGAAAAGGGTTGTTAAAACTAGCATTTTGGAGTAATTAATGTGCATCTAACATGCTCCAGAGCTGAGATTTTAGCTGGAATTCTTTTCACAGCTAGGTTCAGAATGGGCTACGATTTTGAAATGCCATATCGCGGAAACTATGCATGATAGGCGAAAAATAATCTTCACCCCAAGTTAGTATTGAGTTTCCTGACATGTATAATGAATTTGGTGAGAATCGGATTTGGGGTCAATTTTCGCCCAAAAATACGTTGACCCGCCGCCTTACCATTTTGTCCATTTTTTTGACCAAAAAATTTCCGTCGTCTGATCTTTTTCATTTTTCACTATGTGAAAAGGGGGGTTAAAACTAGCATTTTGGTGTAATTAATGAGCATCTATCATGCTCCAGAGCTGAGATTTTAGCTGGAATTCTTTTCACAGCTAGGTTCAGAATGGGCTACGATTTTGAAATGCCATATCGCTGAAACTATGCATGATAGGCAAAAAACAATCTTCACCCCAAGTTAGTATTGAGTTTCCTGACATGTATAATGAATTTGGTGAGAATCGGATTTGGGGTCAATTTTCGCTTGGCGTTGGCCGCCTTACCATTTTGAGCATTTCTTTTGACCGAAAAATGTACGTCGTCTGATCGTTTTAAATTTTCACTATGTGAAATGGGGGGTTACATATCGCGGAAACTATGCATAATAAGCT
This sequence comes from Tachysurus fulvidraco, assembly GCF_022655615.1. Lineage (NCBI taxonomy): Eukaryota > Metazoa > Chordata > Actinopteri > Siluriformes > Bagridae > Tachysurus > Tachysurus fulvidraco. Next base: position 16,581,318 of record NC_062525.1, on the reverse strand, counting down.
AAAAATAATCTTCATACCAAGTTAGTATTGATGTTCCTGACACGTATAGTGAATTTGGTGAGAATCGGATTTGGGGTCAATTTTCGCACAAAAATACGTTGACCCGCCGCCTTACCATTTTGAGCATTTTTTTGACCAAAAAATTTCCGTCGTCTGATCTTTTTCATTTTTCACTATGTGAAAAGGGGGGTTAAAACTAGCATTTTGGAGTAATTAATGTGCATCTATCATGCTCCAGAGCTGAGATTTTAGCTGGAATGCTTTTCAAAGCTAGGTTCAGAATGGGCTACGATTTTGAAATGCCATATCGCTGAAACTATGCATGATAGGCAAAAAATAATCTTCACCCCAAGTTAGTATTGAGTTTCCTGACATGCATAATGAATTTGGTGAGAATCGGATTTGGGGTCAATTTTCGCCCAAAAATACGTTGACCCGCCGCCTTACCATTTTGAGCATTTTTTTGATCGAAAAATTTACGTCGTCTGATCTTTTTCATTTTTCACTATGTGAAAAGGGTTGTTAAAACTAGCATTTTGGAGTAATTAATGTGCATCTATCATGCTCCAGAGCTGAGATTTTAGCTGGAATTCTTTTCACAGCTAGGTTCAGAATAGGCGACGTTTTTTAAATGCCATATCGCGGAAACTATGCATGATAGGCGAAAAATAATTTTCACCCCAAGTTAGTATTGAGTTTCGTGACATGTATAGTGAATTTGGTGAGAATCGGATTTGGGGTCAATTTTCGCCCAAAAATACGTTGACCCGCCGCCTTACCATTTTGAGCATTTTTTTTGACCGAAAAATGTACATCGTCTGATCGTTTTAAATTTTCACTATGTGAAATGGGGGGTTCCATATCGCGGAAACTATGCATAATGAGCTAAAAATAATCTTCATACCAAGTTAGTATTGATGTTCCTGACACGTATAGTGAATTTGGTGAGAATCGGATTTGGGGTCAATTTTCGCCCAAAAATACGTTGACCCGCCGCCTTACCATTTTGTGCATTTTTTTGACCAAAAAATTTCCGTCGTCTGATCTTTTTCATTTTTCACTATGTGAAAAGGGGGGTTAAAAGTAGCATTTTGGTGTAATTAATGAGCAACTATCATGCTCCAGAGCTGAGATTTTAGCTGGAATTCTTTTCACAGCTAGGTTCAGAATGGGCTACGATTTTGAAATGCCATATTGCGGAAACTATGCATGATAGGCGAAAAATAATCTTCACCTCAAGTTAGTATTGAGTTTCCTGACATGTATAGTGAATTTGGTGAGAATCGGATTTGGGGTCAATTTTCGCCCAAAAATACGTTGACCCGCCGCCTTACCATTTTGAGCATTTTTTTTGACCGAAAAATGTACATCGTCTGATCGTTTTAAATTTTCACTATGTGAAAAGGGGGGTTAAAACTAGCATTTTGGTGTAATTAATGAGCATCTATCATGCTCCAGAGCTGAGATTTTAGCTGGAATGCTTTTCAAAGCTAGGTTCAGAATGGGCTACGATTTTGAAAAGCATTATCGCGGAAACTATGCATGATAGGCGAAAAATAATCTTCACCCCAAGTTAGTATTGAGTTTCCTGACATGTATAGTGAATTTGGTGAGAATCGGATTTGGGGTCAATTTTCGCCCAAAAATACGTTGACTCGCCGCCTTACCATTTTGAGCATTTTTTTTGACCGAAAAATGTACATCGTCTGATCGTTTTAAATTTTCACTATGTGAAATGGGGGGTTACATATCGCGGAAACTATGCATAATGAGCTAAAAATAATCTTCATACCAAGTTAGTATTGATGTTCCTGACACGTATAGTGAATTTGGTGAGAATCGGATTTGGGGTCAATTTTCGCCCAAAAATACGTTGACCCGCCGCCTTACCATTTTGTCCATTTTTTTGATCGAAAAATTTACGTCGTCTGATCTTTTTCATTTTTCACTATGTGAAAAGGGGGGTTAAAACTAGCATTTTGGTGTAATTAATGAGCATCTATCATGCTCCAGAGCTGAGATTTTAGCTGGAATTCTTTTCACAGCTAGGTTCAGAATTGTGCATTTTTTTGACCAAAAAATTTCCGTCGTCTGATCTTTTTCATTTTTCACTATGTGAAAAGGGGGGTTAAAAGTAGCATTTTGGTGTAATTAATGAGCAACTATCATGCTCCAGAGCTGAGATTTTAGCTGGAATTCTTTTCACAGCTAGGTTCAGAATGGGCTACGATTTTGAAATGCCATATTGCGGAAACTATGCATGATAGGCGAAAAATAATCTTCACCTCAAGTTAGTATTGAGTTTCCTGACATGTATAGTGAATTTGGTGAGAATCGGATTTGGGGTCAATTTTCGCCCAAAAATACGTTGACCCGCCGCCTTACCATTTTGAGCATTTTTTTTGACCGAAAAATGTACATCGTCTGATCGTTTTAAATTTTCACTATGTGAAAAGGGGGGTTAAAACTAGCATTTTGGTGTAATTAATGAGCATCTATCATGCTCCAGAGCTGAGATTTTAGCTGGAATGCTTTTCAAAGCTAGGTTCAGAATGGGCTACGATTTTGAAAAGCATTATCGCGGAAACTATGCATGATAGGCGAAAAATAATCTTCACCCCAAGTTAGTATTGAGTTTCCTGACATGTATAGTGAATTTGGTGAGAATCGGATTTGGGGTCAATTTTCGCCCAAAAATACGTTGACCCGCCGCCTTACCATTTTGAGCATTTTTTTGACCGAAAAATGTACATCGTCTGATCGTTTTAAATTTTCACTATGTGAAATGGGGGGTTACATATCGCGGAAACTATGCATAATGAGCTAAAAATAATCTTCATACCAAGTTAGTATTGATGTTCCTGACACGTATAGTGAATTTGGTGAGAATCGGATTTGGGGTCAATTTTCGCCCAAAAATACGTTGACCCGCCGCCTTACCATTTTGTCCATTTTTTTGATCGAAAAATTTACGTCGTCTGATCTTTTTCATTTTTCACTATGTGAAAAGGGGGGTTAAAACTAGCATTTTGGTGTAATTAATGAGCATCTATCATGCTCCAGAGCTGAGATTTTAGCTGGAATTCTTTTCACAGCTAGGTTCAGAATGGGCGACGATTTTGAAATGCCATATCGCGGAAACTATGCATGATAGGCGAAAAATAATTTTCACCCCAAGTTAGTATTGAGTTTCCTGACATGTATAGTGAATTTGGTGAGAATCGGATTTGGGGTCAATTTTCGCCCAAAAATACGTTGACCCGCCGCCTTACCATTTTGAGCATTTTTTTGACCAAAAAATTTCCGTCGTCTGATCTTTTTCATTTTTCACTATGTGAAAAGGGGGTTACATATCGCAAAAACTATGCATAGTGAGCTAAAAATAATCTTCATCCCAAGTTAGTATCGATGTTCCTGACACGTATAGTGAATTTTGTGAGAGACGGATTTGGGGTCAATTTTCGCCCAAAAATACGTTGACCCGCCGCCTTACCATTTTGAGCATTTTTTTGATCGAAAAATTTACGTCGTCTGATCTTTTTAATTTTTCACTATGTGAAAAGGGTTGTTAAAACTAGCATTTTGGAGTAATTAATGTGCATCTAACATGCTCCAGAGCTGAGATTTTAGCTGGAATTCTTTTCACAGCTAGGTTCAGAATGGGCTACGATTTTGAAATGCCATATCGCGGAAACTATGCATGATAGGTGAAAAATAATCTTCACCCCAAGTTAGTATCGATGTTCCTGACACGTATAGTGAATTTTGTGAGAGACGGATTTGGGGTCAATTTTCGCCCAAAAATACGTTGACCCGCCGCCTTACCATTTTGAGCATTTTTTTTGACCGAAAAATGTACATCGTCTGATCGTTTTAAATTTTCACTATGTGAAATGGGGGGTTACATATCGCGGAAAGTATGCATAATGAGCTAAAAATAATCTTCATACCAAGTTAGTATCGATGTTCCTGACACGTATAGTGAATTTTGTGAGAGACGGATTTGGGGTGAATTTTCGCCCAAAAATACGTTGACCCGCCGCCTTACCATTTTGTCCATTTTTTTGATCGAAAAATTTACGTCGTCTGATCTTTTTCATTTTTCACTATGTGAAAAGGGTTGTTAAAACTAGCATTTTGGAGTAATTAATGTGCATCTAACATGCTCCAGAGCTGAGATTTTAGCTGGAATTCTTTTCACAGCTAGGTTCAGAATGGGCTACGATTTTGAAATGCCATATCGCGGAAACTATGCATGATAGGCGAAAAATAATCTTCACCCCAAGTTAGTATTGAGTTTCCTGACATGTATAGTGAATTTGGTGAGAATCGGATTTGGGGTCAATTTTCGCCCAAAAATACGTTGACCCGCCGCCTTACCATTTTGAGCATTTTTTTGACCAAAAAATTTCCGTCGTCTGATCTTTTTCATTTTTCACTATGTGAAAAGGGGGTTACATATCGCGGAAACTATGCATAGTGAGCTAAAAATAATCTTCATCCCAAGTTAGTATTGATGTTCCTGACACGTATAGTGAATTTTGTGAGAGACGGATTTGGGGTCAATTTTCGCCCAAAAATACGTTGACCCGCCGCTTTACCATTTTGAGCATTTTTTTGATCGAAAAATTTACGTCGTCTGATCTTTTTAATTTTTCACTATGTGAAAAGGGTTGTTAAAACTAGCATTTTGGAGTAATTAATGTGCATCTATCATGCTCCAGAGCTGAGATTTTAGCTGGAATGCTTTTCAAAGCTAGGTTCAGAATGGGCTACGATTTTGAAATGCCATATCGCTGAAACTATGCATGATAGGCAAAAAATAATCTTCACCCCAAGTTAGTATTGAGTTTCCTGACATGCATAATGAATTTGGTGAGAATCGGATTTGGGGTCAATTTTCGCCCAAAAATACGTTGACCCGCCGCCTTACCATTTTGAGCATTTCTTTTGACCGAAAAATGTACAACGTCTGATCGTTTTAAATTTTCACTATGTGAAATGGGGGGTTACATATCGCGGAAACTATGCATGATAGGCGAAAAATAATTTTCACCCCAAGTTAGTATTGAGTTTCCTGACATGTATAGTGAATTTGGTGAGAATCGGATTTGGGGTCAATTTTCGCCCAAAAATACGTTGACCCGCCGCCTTACCATTTTGAGCATTTTTTTTGACCGAAAAATGTACGTCGTCTGATCGTTTTAAATTTTCACTATGTGAAATGGGGGGTTACATATCGCGGAAACTATGCATAGTGAGCTAAAAATAATCTTCATCCCAAGTTAGTATCGATGTTCCTGACACGTATAGTGAATTTTGTGAGAGACGGATTTGGGGTGAATTTTCGCCCAAAAATACGTTTACCCGCCGCCTTACCATTTTGTCCATTTTTTTGATCGAAAAATTTACGTCGTCTGATCTTTTTCATTTTTCACTATGTGAAAAGGGTTGTTAAAACTAGCATTTTGGTGTAATTAATGAGCATCTATCATGCTCCAAAGCTGAGATTTTAGCTGGAATTCTTTTCACAGCTAGGTTCAGAATGGGCTACGATTTTGAAATGCCATATCGCGGAAACTATGCATGATAGGTGAAAAATAATCTTCACCCCAAGTTAGTATTGAGTTTCCTGACATGTATAATGAATTTGGTGAGAATCGGATTTGGGGTCAATTTTCGCCCAAAAATACGTTGACCCGCCGCCTTACCATTTTGAGCATTTCTTTTGACCGAAAAATGTACGTCGTCTGATCGTTTTAAATTTTCACTATGTGAAATGGGGGGTTACATATCGCGGAAACTATGCATAGTGAGCTAAAAATAATCTTCATCCCAAGTTAGTATCGATGTTCCTGACACGTATAGTGAATTTTGTGAGAGACGGATTTGGGGTGAATTTTCGCCCAAAAATACGTTGACCCGCCGCCTTACCATTTTGTCCATTTTTTTGATCGAAAAATTTACGTCGTCTGATCTTTTTCATTTTTCACTATGTGAAAAGGGTTGTTAAAACTAGCATTTTGGTGTAATTAATGAGCATCTATCATGCTCCAGAGCTGAGATATTAGCTGGAATGCTTTTCAAAGCTAGGTTCAGAATGGGCTACGATTTTGAAAAGCATTATCGCGGAAACTATGCATGATAGGCGAAAAAAAATCTTCACCCCAAGTTAGTATTGAGTTTCCTGACATGTATAATGAATTTGGTGAGAATCGGATTTGGGGTCAATTTTCGCCCAAAAATACGTTGACCCGCCGCCTTACCATTTTGAGCATTTCTTTTGTCCAAAAAATGTACGTCGTCTGATCGTTTTAAATTTTCACTATGTGAAATGGGGGGTTACATATCGCGGAAACTATGCATAGTGAGCTAAAAATAATCTTCATCCCAAGTTAGTATCGATGTTCCTGACACGTATAGTGAATTTTGTGAGAGACGGATTTGGGGTCAATTTTCGCCCAAAAATACGTTGACCCGCCGCCTTACCATTTTGAGCATTTTTTTGATCGAACAATTTACGTCGTCTGATCTTTTTAATTTTTCATTATGTGAAAAGGGGGGTTAAAACTAGCATTTTGGAGTAATTAATGTGCATCTATCATGCTCCAGAGCTGAGATTTTAGCTGGAATTCTTTTCACAGCTAGGTTCAGAATGGGCGACGATTTTGAAATGCCATATCGCGGAAACTATGCATGATAGGCGAAAAATAATCTTCACCCCAAGTTAGTATTGAGTTTCCTGACACGTATAGTGAATTTTGTGAGAGACGGATTTGGGGTCAATTTTCGCCCAAAAATACGTTGACCCGCCGCCTTACCATTTTGTCCATTTTTTTGATCGAAAAATTTACGTCGTCTGATCTTTTTCATTTTTCACTATGTGAAAAGGGTTGTTAAAACTAGCATTTTGGTGTAATTAATGAGCATCTATCATGCTCCAGAGCTGAGATATTAGCTGGAATGCTTTTCAAAGCTGAGTTCAGAATAAGCGACGATTTTGAAATGCCATATCGCGGAAACTATGCATGATAGGCGAAAAATAATCTTCACCCCAAGTTAGTATTGAGTTTCCTGACATGTATAGTGAATTTGGTGAGAATCGGATTTGGGGTCAATTTTCGCCCAAAAATACGTTGACCCGCCGCCTTACCATTTTGAGCATTTCTTTTGACCGAAAAATGTACGTCGTCTGATCGTTTTAAATTTTCACTATGTGAAATGGGGGGTTACATATCGCGGAAACTATGCATAGTGAGCTAAAAATAATCTTCATCCCAAGTTAGTATCGATGTTCCTGACACGTATAGTGAATTTTGTGAGAGACGGATTTGGGGTGAATTTTCGCCCAAAAATACGTTGACCCGCCGCCTTACCATTTTGAGCATTTTTTTGACCAAAAAATTTCCGTCGTCTGATCTTTTTCATTTTTCACTATGTGAAAAGGGGGTTACATATCACGGAAACTATGCATAGTGAGCTAAAAATAATCTTCATCCCAAGTTAGTATCGATGTTCCGGCCATATCGCGAAAACTATGCATGATAGGCGAAAAATAATCTTCACCCGAAGTTAGTATTGAGTTTCCTGACATGTATAGTGAATTTGGTGAGAATCGGATTTGGGGTCAATTTTCGCCCAAAAATACGTTGACCCGCCGCCTTACCATTTTGTCCATTTTTTTGATCGAAAAATTTACGTCGTCTGATCTTTTTCATTTTTCACTATGTGAAAAGGGGGGTTAAAACTAGCATTTTGGTGTAATTAATGAGCATCTATCATGCTCCAGAGCTGAGATTTTAGCTGGAATTCTTTTCACAGCTAGGTTCAGAATGGGCGACGATTTTGAAATGCCATATCGCGGAAACTATGCATGATAGGCGAAAAATAATTTTCACCCCAAGTTAGTATTGAGTTTCCTGACATGTATAGTGAATTTGGTGAGAATCGGATTTGGGGTCAATTTTCGCCCAAAAATACATTGACCCGCCGCCTTACCATTTTGAGCATTTTTTTGACCAAAAAATTTCCGTCGTCTGATCTTTTTCATTTTTCACTATGTGAAAAGGGGGTTACATATCGCGGAAACTATGCATAGTGAGCTAAAAATAATCTTCATCCCAAGTTAGTATCGATGTTCCTGACACGTATAGTGAATTTTGTGAGAGACGGATTTGGGGTCAATTTTCGCCCAAAAATACGTTGACCCGCCGCCTTACCATTTTGAGCATTTTTTTGATCGAAAAATTTACGTCGTCTGATCTTTTTAATTTTTCACTATGTGAAAAGGGTTGTTAAAACTAGCATTTTGGAGTAATTAATGTGCATCTAACATGCTCCAGAGCTGAGATTTTAGCTGGAATTCTTTTCACAGCTAGGTTCAGAATGGGCTACGATTTTGAAATGCCATATCGCGGAAACTATGCATGATAGGCGAAAAATAATCTTCACCCCAAGTTAGTATTGAGTTTCCTGACATGTATAATGAATTTGGTGAGAATCGGATTTGGGGTCAATTTTCGCCCAAAAATACGTTGACCCGCCGCCTTACCATTTTGAGCATTTCTTTTGACCGAAAAATGTACGTCGTCTGATCGTTTTAAATTTTCACTATGTGAAATGGGGGGTTACATATCGCGGAAACTATGCATAGTGAGCTAAAAATAATCTTCATCCCAAGTTAGTATCGATGTTCCTGACACGTATAGTGAATTTTGTGAGAGACGGATTTGGGGTGAATTTTCGCCCAAAAATACGTTGACCCGCCGCCTTACCATTTTGTCCATTTTTTTGATCGAAAAATTTACGTCGTCTGATCTTTTTCATTTTTCACTATGTGAAAAGGGTTGTTAAAACTAGCATTTTGGTGTAATTAATGAGCATCTATCATGCTCCAGAGCTGAGATATTAGCTGGAATGCTTTTCAAAGCTAGGTTCAGAATGGGCTACGATTTTGAAAAGCATTATCGCGGAAACTATGCATGATAGGCGAAAAAAAATCTTCACCCCAAGTTAGTATTGAGTTTCCTGACATGTATAGTGAATTTGGTGAGAATCGGATTTGGGGTCAATTTTCGCCCAAAAATACGTTGACCCGCCGCCTTACCATTTTGAGCATTTTTTTTGACCGAAAAATGTACATCGTCTGATCGTTTTAAATTTTCACTATGTGAAATGGGGGGTTACATATCGCGGAAAGTATGCAAAATGAGCTAAAAATAATCTTCATACCAAGTTAGTATTGATGTTCCTGACACGTATAGTGAATTTTGTGAGAGACGGATTTGGGGTCAATTTTCGCCCAAAAATACGTTGACCCGCCGCCTTACCATTTTGAGCATTTTTTTGATCGAAAAATTTACGTCGTCTGATCTTTTTAATTTTTCACTATGTGAAAAGGGTTGTTAAAACTAGCATTTTGGAGTAATTAATGTGCATCTAACATGCTCCAGAGCTGAGATTTTAGCTGGAATTCTTTTCACAGCTAGGTTCAGAATGGGCGACGATTTTGAAATGCCATATCGCGGAAACTATGCATGATAGGCGAAAAATAATCTTCACCCCAAGTTAGTATTGAGTTTCCTGACATGTATAATGAATTTGGTGAGAATCGGATTTGGGGTCAATTTTCGCCCAAAAATACGTTGACCCGCCGCCTTACCATTTTGAGCATTTCTTTTGACCGAAAAATGTACGTCGTCTGATCGTTTTAAATTTTCACTATGTGAAATGGGGGGTTACATATCGCGGAAACTATGCATAGTGAGCTAAAAATAATCTTCATCCCAAGTTAGTATCGATGTTCCTGACACGTATAGTGAATTTTGTGAGAGACGGATTTGGGGTGAATTTTCGCCCAAAAATACGTTGACCCGCCGCCTTACCATTTTGTCCATTTTTTTGATCGAAAAATTTACGTCGTCTGATCTTTTTCATTTTTCACTATGTGAAAAGGGTTGTTAAAACTAGCATTTTGGTGTAATTAATGAGCATCTATCATGCTCCAGAGCTGAGATTTTAGCTGGAATTCTTTTCACAGCTAGGTTCAGAATGGGCTACGATTTTGAAATGCCATATCGCGGAAACTATGCATGATAGGCGAAAAATAATCTTCACCCCAAGTTAGTATTGAGTTTCCTGACATGTATAGTGAATTTGGTGAGAATCGGATTTGGGGTCAATTTTCGCCCAAAAATACGTTGACCCGCCGCCTTACCATTTTGAGCATTTTTTTGACCAAAAAATTTCCGTCGTCTGATCTTTTTCATTTTTCACTATGTGAAAAGGGGGGTTAAAACTAGCATTTTGGTGTAATTAATGAGCATCTATCATGCTCCAGAGCTGAGATTTTAGCTGGAATGCTTTTCAAAGCTAGGTTCAGAATGGGCTACGATTTTGAAAAGCATTATCGCGGAAACTATGCATGATAGGCGAAAAAATAATCTTCACCCCAAGTTAGTATTGAGTTTCCTGACATGTATAGTGAATTTGGTGAGAATCGGATTTGGGGTCAATTTTCGCCCAAAAATACGTTGACCCGCCGCCTTACCATTTTGAGCATGTCTTTTGACCGAAAAATGTACGTCGTCTGATCGTTTTAAATTTTCACTATGTGAAATTGGGGGTTACATATCGCGGAAACTATGCATAATGAGCTAAAAATAATCTTCATCCCAAGTCAGTATTGATGTTCCTGACACGTATAGTGAATTTTGTGAGAGACGGATTTGGGGTCAATTTTCGCCCAAAAATACGTTGACCCGCCGCCTTACCATTTTGTCCATTTTTTTGATCGAAAAATTTACGTCGTCTGATCTTTTTCATTTGTCACTATGTGAAAAGGGGGGTTAAAACTAGCATTTTGGTGTAATTAATGAGCATCTATCATGCTCCAGAGCTGAGATTTTAGCTGGAATTCTTTTCACAGCTAGGTTCAGAATTGTGCATTTTTTTGACCAAAAAATTTCCGTCGTCTGATCTTTTTCATTTTTCACTATGTGAAAAGGGGGGTTAAAACTAGCATTTTGGTGTAATTAATGAGCATCTATCATGCTCCAGAGCTGAGATTTTAGCTGGAATTCTTTTCACAGCTAGGTTCAGAATGGGCTACGATTTTGAAATGCCATATCGCGGAAACTATGCATGATAGGCGAAAAATAATCTTCACCCCAAGTTAGTATTGAGTTTCCTGACATGTATAGTGAATTTGGTGAGAATCGGATTTGGGGTCAATTTTCGCCCAAAAATACGTTGACCCGCCGCCTTACCATTTTGAGCATTTTTTTGACCAAAAAATTTCCGTCGTCTGATCTTTTTCATTTTTCACTATGTGAAAAGGGGGGTTAAAACTAGCATTTTGGTGTAATTAATGAGCATCTATCATGCTCCAGAGCTGAGATTTTAGCTGGAATGCTTTTCAAAGCTAGGTTCAGAATGGGCTACGATTTTGAAAAGCATTATCGCGGAAACTATGCATGATAGGCGAAAAATAATCTTCACCCCAAGTTAGTATTGAGTTTCCTGACATGTATAGTGAATTTGGTGAGAATCGGATTTGGGGTCAATTTTCGCCCAAAAATACGTTGACCCGCCGCCTTACCATTTTGAGCATTTCTTTTGACCGAAAAATGTACGTCGTCTGATCGTTTTAAATTTTCACTATGTGAAATGGGGGGTTACATATCGCGGAAACTATGCATAATGAGCTAAAAATAATCTTCATCCCAAGTTAGTATTGATGTTCCTGACACGTATAGTGAATTTTGTGAGAGACGGATTTGGGGTCAATTTTCGCCCAAAAATACGTTGACCCGCCGCCTTACCATTTTGAGCATTTTTTTGATCGAAAAATTTACGTCGTCTGATCTTTTTCATTTTTCACTATGTGAAAAGGGGGGTTAAAACTAGCATTTTGGAGTAATTAATGAGCATCTATCATGCTCCAGAGCTGAGATTTTAGCTGGAATTCTTTTCACAGCTAGGTTCAGAATGGGCGACGATTTTGAAATGCCATATCGCGGAAACTATGCATGATAGGCGAAAAATAATCTTCACCCCAAGTTAGTATTGAGTTTCCTGACATGTATAATGAATTTGGTGAGAATCGGATTTGGGGTCAATTTTCGCCCAAAAATACGTTGACCCGCCGCCTTACCATTTTGAGCATTTCTTTTGACCGAAAAATGTACGTCGTCTGATCGTTTTAAATTTTCACTATGTGAAATGGGGGGTTACATATCGCGGAAACTATGCATAGTGAGCTAAAAATAATCTTCATCCCAAGTTAGTATCGATGTTCCTGACACGTATAGTGAATTTTGTGAGAGACGGATTTGGGGTCAATTTTCGCCCAAAAATACGTTGACCCGCCGCCTTACCATTTTGAGCATTTTTTTGATCGAAAAATTTACGTCGTCTGATCTTTTTAATTTTTCACTATGTGAAAAGGGTTGTTAAAACTAGCATTTTGGAGTAATTAATGTGCATCTATCATGCTCCAGAGCTGAGATTTTAGCTGGAATTCTTTTCACAGCTAGGTTCAGAATGGGCTACGATTTTGAAATGCCATATCGCGGAAACTATGCATGATAGGCGAAAAATAATCTTCACCCCAAGTTAGTATTGAGTTTCCTGACATGTATAATGAATTTGGTGAGAATCGGATTTGGGGTCAATTTTCGCCCAAAAATACGTTGACCCGCCGCCTTACCATTTTGAGCATTTCTTTTGACCGAAAAATGTACGTCGTCTGATCGTTTTAAATTTTCACTATGTGAAATGGGGGGTTACATATCGCGGAAACTATGCATAATGAGCTAAAAATAATCTTCATCCCAAGTTAGTATTGATGTTCCTGACACGTATAGTGAATTTTGTGAGAGACGGATTTGGGGTCAATTTTCGCCCAAAAATACGTTGACCCGCCGCCTTACCATTTTGAGCATTTTTTTTGACCAAAAAATTTCCGTCGTCTGATCTTTTTCATTTTTCACTATGTGAAAAGGGTTGTTAAAACTAGCATTTTGGAGTAATTAATGTGCATCTATCATGCTCCAGAGCTGAGATTTTAGCTGGAATGCTTTTCAAAGCTAGGTTCAGAATGGGCTACGATTTTGAAATGCCATATCGCTGAAACTATGCATGATAGGCAAAAAATAATCTTCACCCCAAGTTAGTATTGAGTTTCCTGACATGTATAATGAATTTGGTGAGAATCGGATTTGGGGTCAATTTTCGCCCAAAAATACGTTGACCCGCCGCCTTACCATTTTGAGCATTTCTTTTGACCGAAAAATGTACGTCGTCTGATCGTTTTAAATTTTCACTATGTGAAATGGGGGGTTACATATCGCGGAAACTATGCATAGTGAGCTAAAAATAATCTTCATCCCAAGTTAGTATCGATGTTCCTGACACGTATAGTGAATTTTGTGAGAGACGGATTTGGGGTCAATTTTCGCCCAAAAATACGTTGACCCGCCGCCTTACCATTTTGAGCATTTTTTTGATCGAAAAATTTACGTCGTCTGATCTTTTTAATTTTTCACTATGTGAAAAGGGTTGTTAAAACTAGCATTTTGGAGTAATTAATGTGCATCTATCATGCTCCAGAGCTGAGATTTTAGCTGGAATGCTTTTCAAAGCTAGGTTCAGAATGGGCTACGATTTTGAAATGCCATATCGCTGAAACTATGCATGATAGGCAAAAAATAATCTTCACCCCAAGTTAGTATTGAGTTTCCTGACATGTATAATGAATTTGGTGAGAATCGGATTTGGGGTCAATTTTCGCCCAAAAATACGTTGACCCGCCGCCTTACCATTTTGAGCATTTCTTTTGACCGAAAAATGTACGTCGTCTGATCGTTTTAAATTTTCACTATGTGAAATGGGGGGTTACATATCGCGGAAACTATGCATAGTGAGCTAAAAATAATCTTCATCCCAAGTTAGTACTGAGTTTCCTGACATGTATAGTGAATTTGGTGAGAATCGGATTTGGGGTCAATTTTCGCCCAAAAATACGTTGACCCGCCGCCTTACCATTTTGAGCATTTCTTTTGACCGAAAAATGTACGTCGTCTGATCGTTTTAAATTTTCACTATGTGAAATGGGGGGTTACATATCGCGGAAACTATGCATAATGAGCTAAAAATAATCTTCATCCCAAGTTAGTATTGATGTTCCTGACACGTATAGTGAATTTTGTGAGAGACGGATTTGGGGTCAATTTTCGCCCAAAAATACGTTGACCCGCCGCCTTACCATTTTGAGCATTTTTTTGATCGAAAAATTTACGTCGTCTGATCTTTTTAATTTTTCACTATGTGAAAAAGGTTGTTAAAACTAGCATTTTGGTGTAATTAATGAGCATCTATCATGCTCCAGAGCTGAGATTTTAGCTGGAATTCTTTTCACAGCTAGGTTCAGAATGGGCTACGATTTTGAAATGCCATATCGCGGAAACTATGCATGATAGGCGAAAAATAATCTTCACCCCAAGTTAGTATTGAGTTTCCTGACATGTATAATGAATTTGGTGAGAATCGGATTTGGGGTCAATTTTCGCCCAAAAATACGTTGACCCGCCGCCTTACCATTTTGAGCATTTCTTTTGACCGAAAAATGTACGTCGTCTGATCGTTTTAAATTTTCACTATGTGAAATGGGGGGTTACATATCGCGGAAACTATGCATAGTGAGCTAAAAATAATCTTCATCCCAAGTTAGTATCGATGTTCCTGACACGTATAGTGAATTTTGTGAGAGACGGATTTGGGGTGAATTTTCGCCCAAAAATACGTTGACCCGCCGCCTTACCATTTTGTCCATTTTTTTGATCGAAAAATTTACGTCGTCTGATCTTTTTCATTTTTCACTATGTGAAAAGGGTTGTTAAAACTAGCATTTTGGTGTAATTAATGAGCATCTATCATGCTCCAGAGCTGAGATATTAGCTGGAATGCTTTTCAAAGCTAGGTTCAGAATGGGCGACGATTTTGAAATGCCATATCGCGGAAACTATGCATGATAGGCGAAAAATAATCTTCACCCCAAGTTAGTATTGAGTTTCCTGACATGTATAATGAATTTGGTGAGAATCGGATTTGGGGTCAATTTTCGCCCAAAAATACGTTGACCCGCCGCCTTACCATTTTGAGCATTTCTTTTGACCGAAAAATGTACGTCGTCTGATCGTTTTAAATTTTCACTATGTGAAATGGGGGGTTACATATCGCGGAAACTATGCATAGTGAGCTAAAAATAATCTTCATCCCAAGTTAGTATCGATGTTCCTGACACGTATAGTGAATTTTGTGAGAGACGGATTTGGGGTCAATTTTCGCCCAAAAATACGTTGACCCGCCGCCTTACCATTTTGAGCATTTTTTTGATCGAAAAATTTACGTCGTCTGATCTTTTTCATTTTTCACTATGTGAAAAGGGGGGTTAAAACTAGCATTTTGGTGTAATTAATGAGCATCTATCATGCTCCAGAGCTGAGATTTTAGCTGGAATTCTTTTCACAGCTAGGTTCAGAATGGGCTACGATTTTGAAATGCCATATCGCGGAAACTATGCATGATAGGCGAAAAATAATCTTCACCCCAAGTTAGTATTGAGTTTCCTGACATGTATAGTGAATTTGGTGAGAATCGGATTTGGGGTCAATTTTCGCCCAAAAATACGTTGACCCGCCGCCTTACCATTTTGAGCATTTTTTTGATCGAAAAATTTACGTCGTCTGATCTTTTTCATTTTTCACTATGTGAAAAGGGGGGTTAAAACTAGCATTTTGGTGTAATTAATGAGCATCTATCATGCTCCAGAGCTGAGATTTTAGCTGGAATGCTTTTCAAAGCTAGGTTCAGAATGGGCTACGATTTTGAAATGCCATATCGCGGAAACTATGCATGATAGGCGAAAAATAATCTTCACCCCAAGTTAGTATTGAGTTTCCTGACATGTATAATGAATTTGGTGAGAATCGGATTTGGGGTCAATTTTCGCCCAAAAATACGTTGACCCGCCGCCTTACCATTTTGAGCATTTCTTTTGACCGAAAAATGTACGTCGTCTGATCGTTTTAAATTTTCACTATGTGAAATGGGGGGTTACATATCGCGGAAACTATGCATAGTGAGCTAAAAATAATCTTCATCCCAAGTTAGTATCGATGTTCCTGACACGTATAGTGAATTTTGTGAGAGACGGATTTGGGGTGAATTTTCGCCCAAAAATACGTTGACCCGCCGCCTTACCATTTTGAGCATTTTTTTGACCAAAAAATTTCCGTCGTCTGATCTTTTTCATTTTTCACTATGTGAAAAGGGGGTTACATATCACGGAAACTATGCATAGTGAGCTAAAAATAATCTTCATCCCAAGTTAGTATCGATGTTCCGGCCATATCGCGAAAACTATGCATGATAGGCGAAAAATAATCTTCACCCCAAGTTAGTATTGAGTTTCCTGACATGTATAATGAATTTGGTGAGAATCGGATTTGGGGTCAATTTTCGCTTGGCGTTGGCCGCCTTACCATTTTGTCCATTTTTTTGATCGAAAAATTTCCGTCGTCTGATCTTTTTCATTTTTCACTATGTGAAAAGGGGGGTTAAAACTAGCATTTTGGTGTAATTAATGAGCATCTATCATGCTCCAGAGCTGAGATTTTAGCTGGAATTCTTTTCACAGCTAGGTTCAGAATGGGCTACGATTTTGAAATGCCATATCGCGGAAACTATGCATGATAGGCGAAAAATAATCTTCACCCCAAGTTAGTATTGAGTTTCCTGACATGTATAGTGAATTTGGTGAGAATCGGATTTGGGGTCAATTTTCGCCCAAAAATACGTTGACCCGCCGCCTTACCATTTTGAGCATTTCTTTTGACCGAAAAATGTACGTCGTCTGATCGTTTTAAATTTTCACTATGTGAAATGGGGGGTTACATATCGCGGAAACTATGCATAGTGAGCTAAAAATAATCTTCATCCCAAGTTAGTATCGATGTTCCTGACACGTATAGTGAATTTTGTGAGAGACGGATTTGGGGTCAATTTTCGCCCAAAAATACGTTGACCCGCCGCCTTACCATTTTGAGCATTTTTTTGATCGAAAAATTTACGTCGTCTGATCTTTTTAATTTTTCACTATGTGAAAAGGGTTGTTAAAACTAGCATTTTGGAGTAATTAATGTGCATCTAACATGCTCCAGAGCTGAGATTTTAGCTGGAATTCTTTTCACAGCTAGGTTCAGAATGGGCTACGATTTTGAAATGCCATATCGCGGAAACTATGCATGATAGGCGAAAAATAATCTTCACCCCAAGTTAGTATTGAGTTTCCTGACATGTATAATGTATTTGGTGAGAATCGGATTTGGGGTCAATTTTCGCCCAAAAATACGTTGACCCGCCGCCTTACCATTTTGAGCATTTCTTTTGACCGAAAAATGTACGTCGTCTGATCGTTTTAAATTTTCACTATGTGAAATGGGGGGTTACATATCGCGGAAACTATGCATAGTGAGCTAAAAATAATCTTCATCCCAAGTTAGTATCGATGTTCCTGACACGTATAGTGAATTTTGTGAGAGACGGATTTGGGGTCAATTTTCGCCCAAAAATACGTTGACCCGCCGCCTTACCATTTTGTCCATTTTTTTGATCGAAAAATTTACGTCGTCTGATCTTTTTCATTTTTCACTATGTGAAAAGGGTTGTTAAAACTAGCATTTTGGTGTAATTAATGAGCATCTATCATGCTCCAGAGCTGAGATATTAGCTGGAATGCTTTTCAAAGCTAGGTTCAGAATGGGCTACGATTTTGAAAAGCATTATCGCGGAAACTATGCATGATAGGCGAAAAAAAATCTTCACCCCAAGTTAGTATTGAGTTTCCTGACATGTATAATGAATTTGGTGAGAATCGGATTTGGGGTCAATTTTCGCCCAAAAATACGTTGACCCGCCGCCTTACCATTTTGAGCATTTCTTTTGTCCAAAAAATGTACGTCGTCTGATCGTTTTAAATTTTCACTATGTGAAATGGGGGGTTACATATCGCGGAAACTATGCATAGTGAGCTAAAAATAATCTTCATCCCAAGTTAGTATCGATGTTCCTGACACGTATAGTGAATTTTGTGAGAGACGGATTTGGGGTCAATTTTCGCCCAAAAATACGTTGACCCGCCGCCTTACCATTTTGAGCATTTTTTTGATCGAACAATTTACGTCGTCTGATCTTTTTAATTTTTCATTATGTGAAAAGGGGGGTTAAAACTAGCATTTTGGAGTAATTAATGTGCATCTATCATGCTCCAGAGCTGAGATTTTAGCTGGAATTCTTTTCACAGCTAGGTTCAGAATGGGCGACGATTTTGAAATGCCATATCGCGGAAACTATGCATGATAGGCGAAAAATAATCTTCACCCCAAGTTAGTATTGAGTTTCCTGACATGTATAATGAATTTGGTGAGAATCGGATTTGGGGTCAATTTTCGCCCAAAAATACGTTGACCCGCCGCCTTACCATTTTGAGCATTTCTTTTGACCGAAAAATGTACGTCGTCTGATCGTTTTAAATTTTCACTATGTGAAATGGGGGGTTACATATCGCGGAAACTATGCATAGTGAGCTAAAAATAATCTTCATCCCAAGTTAGTATCGATGTTCCTGACACGTATAGTGAATTTTGTGAGAGACGGATTTGGGGTGAATTTTCGCCCAAAAATACGTTGACCCGCCGCCTTACCATTTTGTCCATTTTTTTGATCGAAAAATTTACGTCGTCTGATCTTTTTCATTTTTCACTATGTGAAAAGGGTTGTTAAAACTAGCATTTTGGTGTAATTAATGAGCATCTATCATGCTCCAGAGCTGAGATTTTAGCTGGAATGCTTTTCAAAGCTAGGTTCAGAATGGGCTACGATTTTGAAAAGCATTATCGCGGAAACTATGCATGATAGGCGAAAAATAATCTTCACCCCAAGTTAGTATTGAGTTTCCTGACATGTATAGTGAATTTGGTGAGAATCGGATTTGGGGTCAATTTTCGCCCAAAAATACGTTGACCCGCCGCCTTACCATTTTGAGCATTTTTTTGACCAAAAAATTTCCGTCGTCTGATCTTTTTCATTTTTCACTATGTGAAAAGGGGGGTTAAAACTAGCATTTTGGTGTAATTAATGAGCATCTATCATGCTCCAGAGCTGAGATTTTAGCTGGAATGCTTTTCAAAGCTAGGTTCAGAATGGGCTACGATTTTGAAAAGCATTATCGCGGAAACTATGCATGATAGGCGAAAAAAAATCTTCACCCCAAGTTAGTATTGAGTTTCCTGACATGTATAGTGAATTTGGTGAGAATCGGATTTGGGGTCAATTTTCGCCCAAAAATACGTTGACCCGCCGCCTTACCATTTTGAGCATTTCTTTTGACCGAAAAATGTACGTCGTCTGATCGTTTTAAATTTTCACTATGTGAAATGGGGGGTTACATATCGCGGAAACTATGCATAGTGAGCTAAAAATAATCTTCATCCCAAGTTAGTATCGATGTTCCTGACACGTATAGTGAATTTTGTGAGAGACGGATTTGGGGTCAATTTTTGCCCAAAAATACCTTGACCATTTTTTAAATTTTCACTATGTGAAATGGGGGGTTACATATCGCGGAAACTATGCATAATAAGCTAAAAGTAATCTTCATCCCAAGTTAGTATTGATCTTCCTGACACGTATAGTTGTTACGCCTTTATGTTTTGAATTTTGCTTATTTTTTTTCTGACTGTCACTGGTGTCTTTCGGTGTCTGGTTCTTGTTTCAGCCCCTCCAATCACGTCACATATCCGCCTGCATGCAATTGGACGATCATCACATGACACGCTATGCCCCGCCTCTTCGTCGTGCTATTGGCTGGCTCTGAATTTTCGGTTGAAAATTTAAACCACGTCGGCGAAAGTGAAAGGGGGGGGAGAGATAGAGAGAAAAAGCCGGTTTTTGAATGGTTGTATGCTGTGGCTTGCATGCCGTACTACCCCCATTGTGGAAAGCACGGTGTATTGTCGAAATTGTGGGTTGATTTAGTCATTTTGTGTTTTCTGCCTCGTTGTATGAGTGTCCTGTTGTATGTGTTTTTCATGTAGATTTTGTAAATATGGTTATATGTGGACCTTGTAAATACACACTATTCGGTGGTTTGTAGGAAGTCGGTGCCAGTTTTGTTATTCGGTTTATTATTGTTTTTGGCTAGATAGGGAGCGAGGGAAGGACATGTACTTTCTTTTCTTTTCTTTGGATTAGGTTAAGGGAGTTGTACTTGTTGAGTTTTATTTATTATTTTGGCCTTTCCGACTTCTGAAGCTGTCACCACCTAAATAAAATAAATACAAGAAGGAAACTGACATGCCACATTCTGTTATTTTTCTTTTTTCTTTTCTATTTTTGTGCTGAGTTTCATTTTTACCTGTATGTTACAGTCTGACCTAGACCCGGTCGTAACAGAATTGGGGGCTCGTCCTGTGCGCTCCGTGTGTTGTTCTTTTCTGATACGTTTGCCGGCGGTTTTGTCTTGGCGTTGGGGGTGTGAGGTTTATTTTATGAGAGATGGCTACAACGTTTGATCTAGATCAGTTTGTTATTTGTCCTACGTTTGAGCAGTTTGAACGATGTCGTAAGGATGACTTATTAACCCTTGCAGACTTTTTCCGCATATCGGTTCCACGGAGTGCCAATAAGCGCGACATCAAGGAGCTGCTGTGTGCGGAGCTGATAAAACAGCGAATTCTTGTTGAGCCTACCGAGGAGGGTCTTGCATTTGATTTAGTTGGTTCTGAGGATTTACCGGCAGCGGAGGCTGGACGTAAATCTGAGGACCCAACGCGCATAGATCCCGCAGTAGCAGCAGGCTCACCGCTGGAGGAGCCCGCGCTGGAGCTCCAACTAAAACAACTTGACCTTGAGTTAAGTCGTCAGCAGTATCAGTCTCAACTAATACAGCTACAAACCTTGGAGTTGGAGGCAAAGAAGGAGATAAAACTCAAGGAGCTGGAGTTAAGGTTTGCTCTTGGAGAGAGGCCAGAATACGGTCCTAATGTACCTCCTGCATCTGCGTCTCCTGCACCTGCGCAGCCTGTGCCTCTACATGAATCATCACCGGTGTTACAGCGTGCACACCAAGGAACCCCGTCTGTAAGTGTTGCTGGGTTTGATGTTAGTAGACATATTGCGTTAGTTCCTATGTTTAGGGAAAGTGAGGTGGACACATATTTCTCTGTTTTTGAGCGCATTGCCGCCACTCTGCAGTGGCCTAGAAACATTTGGACGTTACTATTGCAGTGCAAGTTTGTGGGAAAAGCTCAAGAAGTGTGTTCTGCGTTATCATTAGAACAAAGTATGGATTATGAAACTGTGAAATCATCTGTCTTGAGGGCGTATGAACTTGTTCCGGAAGCCTATCGCCAGAGATTTCGTAAACAGGCCAAAACCGCCAGCCAAACGTACGTTGAGTTTGCGCGTGAGAAATCTGTTTTGTTTGATAAGTGGTGCGCTGCAAACAAGGTGGTTACTTTAGAGCAGTTAAAAGAATTGATTCTGTTGGAAGAATTTAAGTCGTGTCTTTCTGATAAAATGGTGGTTTATCTGAATGTACAAAAAGTCTCTTCGCTGGCTGATGCTGCCGTTTTGGCAGATGAGTTTGTGCTTACTCATCGAACCGTATTTTCTTCTCCGCGGCGTGATGTTTCTGAGAGGGTCTCGGTGAATACTCCTAAGAATGCTAGTGAGTTACGTGAATGTTTTTATTGTCGTGAGTCTGGACATCTCATTGCTGCTTGTCCGGTGTTAACACGCAAAAACCGACGGAAAGCACACAGCAGTCCGAAAAGTGTTGCTTTAGCACATACTCCGCCGCAACACTCTGACAGTTTACTTTCACTTGACTCAGTTGATTCTACATTTGAACCTTTTATTATAGATGGTATGGTCTCTCTTTCTGACACTGGATTGGATTTTAAGTCGGTGCGCATTTTGAGAGACACTGGAGCCGCTCAGTCCTTTATTTTGGAGGGTGTTCTCCCGTTATCGACCAATCTAGTTGTGGTACAGATGTTCTGGTTCAGGGTATTGAACTTGGGGTAGTGAAGGCACCTTTGCATAACATTTATCTTCGATCCGATGTCGTGGCTGGATTTGTTAAAGTTGCAGTTCGATCGCAGTTGCCAGTTAAGGGGGTTTCATTTATTTTGGGCAACGATTTAGTGGGTGGGAAGGTTTTTTGTTGGCCTGTGGTAACTGACAACCCAACTTTGAATGACCGTGATGAGCTGTCACGTGAATTTCCCTCTGTTTTTACTTCATGCGTGGTGACGCCTGCCCAGGCCCGAAAAATGAAGGATGCTGATGATCTTTCAGACTCATTTATGTGTAGTACAAATCCTCTGTGTGAGAGCATTCCCGAGAGTGATATGATCCGCAGTTCTGAAACTGACCCAGACATTAAAGTTATTTCTGTACTGAAGGAGGAATGTGATAAGCTTGGTGTTGGACGTTCACAACTGGTGGAAGCCCAGCAATCAGACCCTTCACTCTCTCCGTGTATTGCTGCAGTTGTGGAAAAGTCAAACTTGGCTAACTATTCAACAGCTTATTTCTTTGATGGTGATGTGTTAATGCGTAAATGGGCACCTCCAAACTCGGATCATGATTGGAGGTCAGTCTTTCAAGTGGTGGTTCCCAAGCCGTATAGAACCCAAGTTTTAAGTGTCGCCCATGACCATGATCTCTCTGGCCACTTAGGGGTGAGAAAGACCTATAGTCGTGTGTTAAAGCATTTCTTTTGGCCTGCCATGAAGTCCGATGTCAGCAGTTATTGCCGTTCGTGTCATGTTTGTCAAGTAGCGGGTAAACCTAATCAGGCTATTCCCCCTGCACCTCTTCAGCCTATACCTGTAATGGGTGAGCCTTTTGAAAGAATTTTGATAGACTGTGTGGGCCCCCTTCCTAGAACCAAGTCTGGAAATACCTACTTGCTAACTATGATGTGTGCTGCTTCTAGGTACCCTGAAGCCATACCATATATGTGGACCTTGTAAATACACACTATTCGGTGGTTTGTAGGAAGTCGGTGCAAATTTTGTTATTCGGTTTATTATTGTTTTTGGCTAGATAGGGAGCGAGGGAAGGACATGTACTTTCGCTTCTTTTCTTTGGATTAGGTTAAGGGAGTTGTACTTGTTGAGTTAGAGGGAGTTTTATTTATTATTTTGGCCTTTCCGACTTCTGAAACTGTCACCACCTAAATAAAATAAATACAAGAAGGAAACTGACATGCCACGTTCTGTTATTTTTCTTTTTTTTTCTATTTTTGTGCTGAGTTTCATTTTTACCTGTATATTACGGTCTGACCTAGACCCGGTCGTAACATAGTGAATTTGGTGAGAATCGGATTTGGGGTCAATTTTCGCCCAAAAATACGTTGACCCGCCGCCTTACTATTTTGAGCATTTTTTTTGCCTGAAAAATTTACGTCGTCTGATCTTTTTAATTTTTCACTATGTGAAAAGGGGGGGGGGGTGTTAAATCTAGCATTTTGGTGTTATTTATGTGCATCTATCATGCTCCAGAGCTGAGATTTTAGCTGTAATGATTTTTACAGCTAGGTTCAGAATAGGCGACGATTTTGAAATGCCATATCGCGGAAACTATGCATGATAGGCGAAAAATAATCTTCATCCCAAGTTAGTATTGATCTTCCTGACACGTATAGTGAATTTGGTGAGAATCGGATTTGGGGTCAATTTTCGCCCAAAAATACGTTGACCCCGCCGCCTTACCATTTTGAGCATTTTTTTGACTGAAAAATGTACGTCGTCTGATCTTTTTAAATTTTCACTATGTGAAATGGGGGGATACATATCGCGGAAACTATGCATAATAAGCTAAAAATAATCTTCATCCCAAGTTAGTATTGATCTTCCTGACACGGATAGTGAATTTGGTGAGAATCGGATTTGGGGTCAATTTTTGCGCGAAAAAATATTATTATATCATAATAAATTTTGAATTAAATTATATTATTATTATTACTAAGTGGAATCCGCTTGTTAGTTTTCATCTTCATTGTTGAACAAAATCAAGCCTGATTGAAGGAAAATTATTTCTTGTTGACTGCATTGATTTATGCCAAACAGTTTATTATTCAGCCTGCAGAATGCTGAGTGCATGTAACATGTTTTTAACCTCTGTGCTCTGCTTTTCAGTACTTTAATTATATGATGCGTTGGAGCATGCAGTTCTACTTATCAGTCTAGTATGCAGAGATCATCTGTCACAGTGTCTTGTGGTGTGCTAACACTACATTTATGATGAAAATGCTGTGTCTTCTGTGAGCTGGACAAAAGGCACAGACCTCCTAAAGAGTCCGGTTCCAGGTAAATAACTCCCTGGAAAGAAGGTAAACAGTGGATTTTACTTTTAACCTTTGGAAGAGTTTATTTTGTTGTTGTCTCTCACCTTAAAGCCAACAGTGCTGTATCCAAAAGCTGTATCCATCCTCCAGAAGGTTATCGTGAGGCAAAAACTGAAACTTGTTAAGATTCTGCAACCTGAAGTACAAAGCTGTGAAAAGTGGAAAGTCTGAGCACGTAATGTTACCTACTGTCACCGAAACAAAGCTAGTCCTAGGAGGCCAAAGACCATTTACTTTGTGGATGTTGAATAAGTCAATAAAATAGACTTTTAGGTAGTTTTACTCCTGCTATTTTTTGAAATTGGAGGAAAAACCTGAGTGTACCTTTAGTATTATTACTTTTTTCCAGTCACATTTGTCAAAGGTGTGAAACACTTGATGTCTATTAAAGAAACGAAGTGAACGGTGCACACAAAACTGTCTTTATAGATTTCTTCACGATTCTCTCGGGTTGAATGGGTTTATGGCATTTAATAGTCATGTTTTTTGAAGATAATTACACAACTTTATTCTTCTAAATCAACTTCCATGCTTAGTCAATAAACTGTCTCATCATTGATGTTAAATGCTTTAAAAACAATGTCCTAGTGATGTTCTACTGATGTTGTAGAGTTATATTTTTAAAGAAAGACTTCAATAGGTTTAATATGAATCAAGACTAGTGTCATTCTCTATGATATAAATCACAAAAACACAATTCCGAGGATAGAATGGTGATTATGTTGAGAATATGTCGAGCTTTTCGATAGTGTCTGCTTTTGTAAGTCAGGCTTTCTTTGGAAAACAGAGAAAGTATAAAATTGTCCTGTGATCGCAGAAGTTTAATATTTACAGCTGAACACTTCTGTAATCATACAACATCAATGCTTGAAGCTCAAAGTACTGTAATCATTAAACACTGTCATGCATGTACTGAAGGATTTTTTCAACACACTTAGTACTGTGTGACTTTCCAGTATACAGCTGTTTGGGAGTAATGAGACATAATATAATGATCTGGTGTCACCCAGATTTGTGTAAAACTGCTTTGTGACAATGTCTTGTACTGAACGGCGTGGCCAAGCAGCAGGGGGGGAGGGTGGTGTTGGTGTTGGTGGGGTGTCAGGGGATGGGGTACGGATGGGAGCCAAGTCTTGGAATATGTGTTAGGGATGAATGCATGCCTGTGTGTAGTTTACACATAAGGGTTGTGAATTTCAGTAAAAGATGGAAAGCAGATAAACAGAGGGAGTCACAAGGAAGTGAGCTATGAGAGCTGAGTGGTGTGTGCTTGTGCTTGTGTTGTCTCTGTGTGAGACCTTCAGTCACAAAAAGCACTCATGGAAAATAAATAGCTCTTTTAAGCTGTCCAGAGTCTGCCATTTTCTCCTTATCCTCCCGACCATCCTCCCGTGTGTGTGACATATACTGTATAAATAAAATTTTACTGAATTGAATACACCTTATTCTGTGGTTTTATTTCATACAGGAAATTTTTTTTGGAAAAGTCCAAAAAAGCTTAAGATGTGTAGCATATTGTAGAAATGTTGTGAAACTCTACTTAGTAAAAGAAAAGACCATCAAGACCAATGAGATTATGTCTCTGAATATTGGCGGATATTAGATTCTTATTAGATATTAGATACTTTCCTTATGCATGCTAAAGATCTGATAACAGAAAAACATTTTCTTAAACATAGAACATATTTCCTTTCCTTCCTTTCTAATCTGTTAAGTAATTGTAAAGTAAACATGGAATATGAAGTCAATATGGCATGTATCTGGTTAAATAAATGAAGGAAATCCACTTTGCTTGTTTAATCATTAAAATTTGGATGCAGTGCAAGAAATATGCAACTATTTTTAAGCAAATGATATTATAAGCAGGGAGACTTCCATGAAATGACTGCTATCACTAAATCTTACATTCAACTAGAGTATTATAAAAACTATATAAATCAAATATAAGGGTTTTGGGGGGAAGCTGATCTGTGCTCTAAGCCCTAAAATACTGCATCATATAGAGCTAAACAAATGCAGATATATGCAAAGGAGTACATCAAAGCCCTTCACATGCTGACATGTTCTTCTCTGAACTAAAAACTATTGGGTTTCCTGAACTAAATTAAGTATTTTTTTATTAAATATATTAGTCTGGTTAATCCCAAAATTCTAAAAGGAGAAAATTTTACTTTTTCAGTCTGTGGTACAGGAGCATCAGGGACATTTTATGTGGTATTTGATCAGCTTCAGCTGTTTAGCAGTTTGAGTTAAACTGATTCTTTACCCAACATGTGCAGGAAAATAGCTTAAGCAAGAATAAAGAGTAAATAAAAATATTTCCTTGTTTTGGTGAAATACAATATATATGGCCAAAACACCTGACCCTTACTGGCATATGTGGATCTTCCCCAAACTGTTGCCACACTTATCTGCAACATCTTTGTATGCTGTAGCATTAAGATTTCCCTTCACTGGAACTAATGCCTCTTTTCCACCGGAAAGAACCGGGTGCTGGTTCAGAGCTAGCGCTGGTGCTGGTTCAAAGTTGGTTCCACTGGCGAACCTTCTAAGAACCGGTTTGCCTTTCCACCGCATAGAGAGCCATCACAGCGCCGAATGTGACGTCACTGTATACGTGTCACGTGTCCCAGCAACGTTAGCGCAGCAGCGGCAAACACAAACACATCAACAATGGCGGATGTTGCTTTACTGTTAATGCTCATGGCTCTTCGAACCTACATTGGCATCCAAATGTGACGAATAAAACGTGTTCGTGCAGCAGCCCCATGTAATCTGTATAAACGGAGGTTGTAATCGAAAAGTACATAACGCTATTTTATCATTAACACAGAATTAGCCTTAGCATGTAGCTACCTACTATCATGTGTGCTGATAATGTATCATATTGCGGTAAAGTAAAAGTGTATTAAACATTAGTATACTTAAGGTACATTATCAAATGCGCTAACAGTAGCCCCACCCCCAGCTCCTGACGCAAGCGGTTCTTAAGTCTAGACCAGCAACGTTTTGGTGCTACTTAAGAACCACTTTTCCTGGTTCGGAGCCGGTGCTTTGGTGGTCGAAACAGAAAGAACTGGTTCTAAATTAGGCTTTGGCTCCGAACCAGCACTCGAACTGCCTCGGTGGAAAAGGGGCATAAGAGGCCCAAAGCTGAACCAGCATGACAAAAGCATGACAAGAACACACACACACAAAAAAAATTAAATAAAAAAGCAAGATCCAAAAACTCGTTTTATCACATTTGCATTGGTAAATTTGAGTGGCCTGCACCGAGCCCTGTCCTCAACCCCACTGAACACCTTTGGTTTCAGTTGGAGCCCCAACGTCACCCCAGTCCTACTCGCACTCAGGCTCACAGATTCTCTTGTGGCTGAATGAGAAAATCCCTTCAGTCTTACTACAAATTTGAGAAGAAGCCTTCTCAGAAGAGTGAACGTTATCACAGAAGCAAATGGAGATGAAATCTGTGCTTGGATTTTCAGCAAGCACATATAGGCAATCCACAAACATTTGGCCATATACTGTAGTGTATAGTTTTGGCTTCCCATACAAAAGAAAAAAAAAAAGATTTCGGCTGTTTGATAGAATCGAGGAACAATGACATTTTCCCAGTCCACCACACACTCATATATTATATACATTCTGCTGTGCTACAGTACATGAAATCCAGTTTGTTAAACAAACAGAAGATAAATTTAAATTTCTACAAATTTCAAACCAAATCTACTTACATACAGCATTCGGAAACAGATGCTTTTTTCAGCATCCTAAATCAAAATCACATTTTTTTTCAATAGCTGAAGGTTCAAGAGATAATTTTCTATTTATTTATTTCTGAAAGGTGGGAAACGTGGAGCTGGGATGAGCTACTGAATTATAATGTTTTAGTGTCTCTGATGTCAGCGGCCAAGGCACTTAAAACTACAATGAAAAATGTTTTTCACATGAAATAAAAACACAACTGTTAAATTAGCTTATTGCAAATGCCTCCCAAAACACACACACACAC
The DNA here is from genome assembly GCF_022655615.1 of Tachysurus fulvidraco. Lineage (NCBI taxonomy): Eukaryota > Metazoa > Chordata > Actinopteri > Siluriformes > Bagridae > Tachysurus > Tachysurus fulvidraco. The sequence goes on along the minus strand of NC_062525.1, from coordinate 16,552,828 downwards.
ACACACACACACACACACACACACACACACACACACACACACACACACACACACACACACACACACACACAAACTCACACAGTCCCCAGGGCGTAAAGGAGATAAATACATAAAGCAAAACATTACATAAAAAAGCCAAACATTCTGAGGAGAACTGAGAAAAAAAGAAATCAGAAGATTAATATCAGCCTGTAGGTTGGAAGGATGTGCTGGAAACAGGTTTAACACACACATGTATTTTGATCATGTTACATTGATAATCAGCTGAAACTTGCTAAAAAAAAATGGAAAAATAAGACAGCTGGTTTGGATATTATTTTGATACTGAAATGTATTTTGCCTAATAAATGTGAATTTTACATTAATTCCTTAAAAAAGAGTCTACAGAACTCAATGCATGTTATGCCAATATCACAGGTCAATGTCACAGGGTTCATAAACATAAAAGAAACGAATGGCCGCACGTAGTGTTTGCTTTTTGATGAATAGGCCAGTAATGAGACTGTGCGGTGTTGATCACAGGGCATATCTCAGCACAGCAAACACAAATAAGGCTAATTATTCAACTCACTAAGATCATTTGCTTGTGTTTAAAAATCAAAGAGCAGTTTAATGAGTTATATATACTGTGTGAGTATATATATATATATATATATATATATATATATATATATATATATATATATATATATATATATACTACAAATACATGGATCTTAAAAAAAAAGAACATTTCCTTTTTTTAATCCTACCTAAAGCTAAAAATATCCTATGGTGAAAAAATAAAGCAAAACAACAAATAATTTCAACATTGAAAAGTCACAAAGGGACACAAATAAAAATATATTGAAATTAAAAAAATCTACATCTGTACAAATACTATGGCCCAATAATTTAAGAAAATAGTGTCTCTAAAACGTTCATATTGCTTTGTACCTTCACCACTGCTCTTGTGGAAGAAGAGCTGTGCTAAAAAGTCTCCAAAACAGCCAGAAGGAGCCCTGTGGGGGCCCCAATAACAACATTTAATAGGAGGTCATAGGATTGCCAGCATACGCCTGCTGGCATGATGGAAGAGAAACTGTTCTGTTATTAGCTTGGTTTGTCCTCATTACAGTGTCGTTTTGATTTTCTTTTTTGGCAGTACAGAACAAGACAAGAAATGGTCACTACTCATCATGATCATTGGTTATTCACCATTGTTGTGTTTAACACTATTACTCTCTATGCTATTATTACTATTATCACTGTCATGGACACACAAAGTGCATTGTCTTGTTAACTCGTGCATATATGCATTCGTATGCACTTTTGTGCATTTGTGTGTACATGTTCAGTGCTCAGAGCTTGATTTCTCAAAGGAGAAGTTGGGCAGAGTTAATAGCTTGGGGTTAGAAACCCCTTCTTGGGGCAACCCATCTCCTCCTCCACCCAGATCAAATGAGTCCTTGGATTCACTGGAGGGGGCTCTCCTTCTCAGGCAGGTGTCCCTGCTGGGCAGAGAGGGTGGCATTGTACCCATTCCAGTGTCCAACACTATCTGGAAGTCCCTCGGAAGCACCAGCCCCTCTGGAGGATCCACAGAGATGCAAGGAGGGCTCATTTTCTTCTTCTTGCGTGTCCGGGGCGAGGGCTGTTGTAAGCTGTCTGCGCGTGACACAAAGCCAGAGGAAACTGAGCTCCTCTGGGGGCTGCTTTCCGTCGATGGACAAACCTCAATGGAGTGGCGTCGTGGGTCATCAAGCCAGGATGATGGCCGTGGCAGTAGTAGTGGTGCCCGCCTACTCTGCACGTCTGCACTGTGATACTTCTTGAATTGCCTCAGAGATGGGATGCGGCCTTCACACAGCCCTCCCCCAAATCCACCTCCTCTAATGCAGTCCTGACCCCTATTATCTTTAAAGCCTGATCGGATTATTTGCGACACCTCCTGATCCACGGGGTCCTCCTCTGAAGATTTGTCATTGGCAGAGGGAGAGCAACGGTGCCTGGAGCAGATGTTGTATTGATCATGGGGGTTGTGCTGTGTGTGCACACTGCCACGCAGTGGTTTGGGAGAAGCACCTGGTGTTGCAGGAACGAGGAAAAGTGACGGTTGGGGAAACTGCTGCAGTGCTGGGAATGTAGTGCGAGGAGTGGAGAGTTCACCAAGCCCCATGGGGCTCTCATTCTCCTCTCCTTTAGTGTACAAGGCCTCCTGAGAGTCAGTGCTCACTGCCACCTGAGGAAAGCAGGGGTGGGAGAGGTGGAAGTGAGAAGGAAGGGTACGGGGGAGAGTGTTTAAGGCATGATAAGATGAGAAAGTAAGGTTGTTAAAATGAGGCTGAAAGGGATTACAAGAGCTGGGAATGATGAGCAGTGGGTTTAGAGTAGAGTTCACCATTTGTAAGTCAGCATGCTGTGCTCTGCCAAGTACAGAAGTTAATAATAATAATAATAATAATAATAATAATAATAATAATAATAATAATAATAATAATAATAATTGTTGTTGGTGGTTTTGATTCTCCTTTCTGTTCACAGAAATAATGCCTTGTAAATAATGCCATGAACTGGTATGTGCACTACACCAAAATGTTGTTCAGGGCAAGGCAGAGGTTGCAACATCAGTATCTACCCTTTCCTCTTATCTCACCATTTTCTCTCAATTCATTACATGTCTGGTGATTTGTTCCTTTAATTTAAGTAAATTGAAGTACATAGGCTTTAGCCATCATTAAAGGCAAAAAAATGTAATGATATGAATAGCACTTCTGAACTAGGGCCGAGGACCTTTTACCATGATCCTATTTATCCTGTTTAGCAGACTGCACTCTGAGCCACTGAACTATACTGTAAGAGACCACAAACAACCTCCTTTCTCCAGGTAGGGATACATGCCAGAGGTAACACTTTGAATCAGTCGACTATAAAGTTACCTTCTGCTCATATGTCCAGTAGGAGAAATGTGGTGGTAGTGTACTTCAAAGAAGGGCTAAAGATCAAGCAGATTTATGTATGAATTTCGACAGCTGAAGGGCAGAACCGAACTAAATGGTGTGTGTGTGTGTGTGTGTGTGTGTGTGTGTGTGTGTGTGTGTGTGTGTGTGTGTGTGTGTGTGTGTGTGTGTGTGTGTGTGTGTGTGTGTGTGTGCTACCACCTTCCTGTTTACCGGAGCAGGTGTGCATAATATAGACATCACTGCCACCTAGTGGTCACTAGATATTACTGAACAATGAATTAACATATTCATTTCTGTAGGCACTTGGTGAAGGCTAAATACACTTACAGTACTTAAGTACACTTCCTGACTGAAATGGCAAATGAATAAAAATGTTTAATGATGTTAAATGACTCTACAATTAAAATTAGTAAAATTTAAAATTTCAACTGCAGCAATATATAATAAAACATGAACTTACTAAAGCTTACTCATGCAAATGCAAATCAAACTCATGCAAATCTTCAAGAAGAGCTTTATCCTGCCTAGAGGATATTCTATTCCTGTAACATAGTATGTGGCTGGTAAACACTCTGGATGGGGTGCCAGTCCATCATAGAGAACCATGCACACCCCCATTCCCACACACGTTCATCTCTGGGCAATTTACCACAGACGATCAACCTACAGCCGCTATTTCTGTTTCTGGGACGTGGAAGAAATCTGGAGGATCTTTAGGAGAACATGTGAAACTCTAGAAAGACAGTAACCAAAACTCAGGAATGAACTGGAGACTCTGAAAGTGTGAAATGATTAAAAAAATTGGACACTAGACCATTGGACATCTCTTTCTTGTTGGGCAGAGAAATGTTGGTGACATCTCTCTGTCCTCTGCTCAGGACAATAAACACTGTACCTGATCTTAACCCTTCTTCTAATGTTTGTCCCTTACAGTAGCACTGGTGAAATGCAGTGGAGCATGGAGATTATGGTAAGATTTTGAAAAGGAGAAAAGGCTTTATGAAAGGAGTCAGGATCGAGGGGTGTGGGAACAAATGTGAAAGATGCTGGAGGCTACCACTCCAGCTCTCTCAGCAGCAGGAGTATCTGTGTCTCAGGAGCAGGCTGGGGTCCGGTGTGTGCTGTACCATGCTGATCTGATCAGGATTAGTCACATTAGTGGATACACAGGGCACAAGAAGAAAAGGAGAAGAAAAAAGAAGAGGAAGAAGAGAATTCAGGAAGAATTATGAGCAATGGGCAATGGACTAGACCAGAGGACAGGTCTGTCATGCAGAGGTCTCCAAATATACTACATAAAACAGACAGAAGATACAGTACATTGAATACAAAGAGAGACAATGACTAAGCAACGACTAAGTAGCAGGTGCGGAGAAGAAACTCACAAAGATGTTGATGAATCACAGTCAGTGTTGAGTGTTGGAGAGAAAGCTGTAAATGTGCCAAGCGTATGGGTAGAGCTCACCTGTCTGCGCAGGGTACGGGAGAGTGTGTGTCCATGTCGAGGGGGAGGAATTCTGGGGATACACTCTGAGTCAGACAGGCTGTGGGGACTGATGGGCCGGAAGAGCTCTGTAGGTACAGTGAGCTGCTGTGTGGTCTCCTCTGTCTGAGACTGTACAGAGCTAATGGAGCCTATGAATGGAGATTAAGCTTATTTAATGTGATAAATATTCAGGAACTCTCATGATTTTTAGCAAAGAATCATTTAAGGTACGTGTTTTTTATTAGAACATATTGAATATATTTATTACTGATATAGCAACAGACATTTTTATTTTATATTTATATATATACAGTATTATAAAAATGTCTGTATTGTGGATACAGTATTTAATTATACCATATTTAGCTGTTACATTCTTGCTATCATGTGCTAATGCTCTATGCTAATAGCTACAGGGATAGGTGTCTTTGTGCTGCACCTGACTGAGTCTGCTGAGATGAGGTCATGAGGGTTGTTGAGGATGGGATGGGCTGGTGGGGCAGGAACATGTAGCTGTCGTTGGGTAAGGAGTGTGCACGCCCCACTGAAGTCTTCTTCACACACAGCAGGTGCTCTTCCAGATGTTCTTGTGGCTGCACAGACTCAGTTGTTGGTTCAGGAGGATCTGTATTCTGAAGGGCAAAGGAAAGCATCGTGAGAAGAGCTGTAAAGTGAGCTTGAGCCAGGGGTATGAAAACCGGTGCATCTCCCTTACAAAACATATACACAGTACCTACAGGACAGGTTAGCACACTGAAACGAAAGGCACACTGGCTATAGGGAGGAGACTGAGCTTTTTGACCTGTTGTGGTCAACATTAGCTTTATGCTCTTTAGTAACTGTCCTCTCTGACAATGGCAAAGAGCCATAGCTTTGTTTTTTCCTCACTAAAATATCAGACATTTGTTATTGGAAAAGAACTCCCACCAGGCTCCTCCCTTCCAAAGCCATATCTAGAGCCTTCACTACTGCAGCTAGCAGACATGAGAAGCCAACCCGTATGTTTTTAAAAAGACATTGTGGACATGGTATTATGGGGAAACATGATTACAAAATACCAGTCAAGACAGTGACAAAGCTGATAAAAATCATGGAGCTTGAACATAACCATACACATATACTGACACATAAAGATGATAAGGCAGAACCACTCAGAGAAAGACAAGGTAGAGAAGTCCACATGTGAGAAAGGACAGAGACAGAGGTGAAAAAACAGACGGGAAAGTAGCAGGGAACAGGACTACTCTACTGGTTTGGACACAGCCAGTCATGGGACATGTGGGACATGGCCAGTCAAGAGCGTGTGTGAGAGAGAGAGAGAGAGAGAGAGAGAGAGAGAGAGAGAGAGAGAGAGAGAGAGAGAGAGAGAGAGAGAGAGAGATGCGGGTGTTTAGGAAACCCAAGAACTTCCAGTCAAACTTGTCCTTTAGACCCAACCAGGGTAAAATTAATCAATTCCATTCAAGACTAATTCAACTGATATTCTACACTAATAGAAGCACCATTTCTTAAAAGAAGATTAACTTAACTTGTAGCCACGATAACTAATATCCTTATGTGTTACCACAATATTTTACCCTGCAACATGTTTTGGGCTGTAAAGTTAAACATATTAAGTCATATTAAATACAGTAGAGAGTACAGTATGTTCATTATTAAATAACAAGAACTGTTCCGTGTCCCAAGATCTGATCTTTTAATCCAAGCTTAATTTACTTATCCAAAATACCTAATTTTATTCAGCACACTGATTTGTGTAATATTATAAATATAACAGTAGGGTGTGATTTACATCACCGTAACAAAATCTGAATGTCAGACCTCAGAGCTCTAGGCATCCCCAGAGCGCACGTTAGGAACCGCTTACTAGCCAGATTACTATTTCTAATTTTGCCTTCTTTTCATTCATTATTTATTATCCTATTTGTCCATCTCTGTTGATCATAAATCATATTGAATTTGACATTAAAGGGTCTAAAGTTCAAATTTTCTGTCCTCCAATTATTTCCAGGATTATGCTTGTCTTTAATGGTAGCAGTCTAGATACCTAAATCTTGAGGGATCTACAATTACATAATTTTAATGATCTGAATACAAATTAAACACCTGCATACTTATCTTATTGAATCTGAAAATGTTTCATGGTAATTACACACAGAGATGAGAAATACGTATTTAGACACTATTATTTTTGTTATTTTATATTCTTCCAGTGCATACACAAACTGTCCACTTTAATAGGAACACCTGTACACGTGCCGAAAATGTGTGAACAGCACAATGTAAATAATACCACAGATAGATGTAACGTTCACATCAAACATCAGAAGAAAGAAAAAGTGTGATCTCTGTGACTTAAACCGTGGCATGATTGGTGGGGTCAGATGGATTGGTTTGAGTATTTGAACTGCAGATCTCCTGGGATTTTCTCTAGAGTTTACACAGCATGTGTATATATATAATGTTTTTTGGGTTTTGTGCTTAATTTTTCAAACAAAAAAGTATGTATTCAGAAGTACAAGCAAATATAGGTTTAAATAAGAATACTGACAAGAAAAGGGGGCTCAGACACTATGTTAAAAAGTATAAAAATGATGCTATTGCTTGGAAAGATTTCACATGACAGGTAGCAATTATTGTGAAGGTGGAGGAACTTCTTATACAGAAGCTACAGAACCAGAGCAAACACCTCAAATATCTCTTGGTTTGATAATAAAGTAGACAGATGGAACTGTAATTACACAGATATCTCTAATCTTAAACCTCATACACTCAATGGACATCTCAAAGCATTTAGCTTCTCATGTTCAGAGAAAGAACAATCGTGCGTATGTTCCCAAGAACACCATAGTGAAGTACAGATGTGGGAGCATCAGGATATAGGGCTGCTTCTCTGAAAACAGTACTACAGCATTGAAAGAAACATGATTGGAATGACATTCTGCAGCACATTAGAGGAGAATTTTATCTTTTTGGCTAAGAAACAATCAGAGGAGAAGATTGGCGTTTCAGCAAGACAATGTCCTCCAACCTACAGCCAAAATAACCTTGTAACATTTAGGAATGTAGACAATATGCCAAGTGGAATGGGTAAAAATTAAACCACAATGCTACAAAAAGTGAATTAATTCGCACCGTAAATGCCTCAAAGATGTAATTACCAACAACAGCCTAGCAGCAAAGTACTACATGTGAGAGACTCCCTAATCCAGAGCAACTGACACTTTATATTACTTCTATACATCTTAGCAATTGAGGGTTAAATGCCTTGCTCAAGAACCCTGGCAGTGGATACTCGGTGGCCCTGGGATTCAAGCCCATACCCTTCAGATCAGTGTTTCGCATCTCAACCACTAAGCTACCGCATCTCTGTTGTACTAATGTTCATATGTGGTGTCGGAATACCTCATCACTTAAATTAGATTTTTTATCTCTTTTTTGATTATGAATAAAAACTTTTTTGTTCAAATACAAAGTCACAAGACATTATGTGTTTAACTATAAGAAGTGGATATACACACTCAATGTATATTTAATAACAAGTCTGAATAATAGTGTCTGAATACTTATTTCACCTCACTGTACTGTACACAATGCCACAGGAGCACACGGAAAACTGGAAGCTCTGGAAGATTACTGGAAGCTCTATAAGGAAAGACCTAGGACCCGCAAAGATGAATGAACAGTTGCTCTACTGTTAAGTACATTGCAATCCAGACTGGTTAGTAAGAGGGGATTAAAATCATCAGGGACAGAGTCATCCGTCAGAGCTAAGGACCAGGATTTCTCCGATGCCAGAGACAGAGCTTCCATCTCAGCTAGGGGGATCTAAAGAGGAAGAGATGAGGCCAGGGTGAGAACAGAGCCCATCTGGCCACATGCAATTAGAGACACACATCGACACACACTCACACAGGATTGTCTTGTGCCAGAATAAAGAATCCTTTTCTAATGATCCATATTCATTTGCTGTTTTCGTTTGCTATTTTTTTTTGCAAATGCAGGATATAGCAAGTATTTGCAGACACTGGCACTAATCGCATTGCAGAAATCAGATTAGTAATTCGATTTTATAATTAAATCCAACAAAAAGTAATCATAATATATAAAATGCTACATCACATATTTATTGATGTAAAGCAGGATTTGTTTTATTGGCATTTTCACCCATCTTAGGCTTTCAGAATGCTGGCAGATTCAGTGACTGGCACAGAAACTTTAAGCTGAAGCAAATTGCAGAATACAGTATGTGCTCTAAAGACATAAATTATCTGCAATTACATCAGCAAGCTTTTAAGATCGCACATTTTGCTAACTTAACAACATTTTCTGCAAAGCTAACAGTGTTCTGCAAAAAAAAATTGCATCGTTCTACAGCAATACAGTTCATTGATCCTCACTTTATGACATTCAGGACCGAACAGTAAAGCTTTGGGTAAACAAATTTACAGAAGAGTTTTGTGTTTGTTGGATAAAATTAACATTCTCACAGCCCTTATTTTCATTAACAATTCCTCTCATGGACAAGAACCTGGTTTATTGTAGAGCAGATATTTCTGAATTACTTAGTGAGCACAAACGCAAGTGTTTCACAGAGAAAGACAGAAAGGCCAAAGACAGAGAGAGAGAGAAGGCATGGTGTTAGGCAGCAGGGTGCACAGGGGAGCCATTGACCTGTTTCTCATTGCAGTACTTGCTGGGGAGAGGGGGCAGAGCGTAGTAGTGGCAGATGGAGCCAGAAAGGTTGTCCATTAGGCTGAGCTCTCCTTCCATTGAGCCCTGGATCACCAGGGATACCGAGTCAAACATGGGCCTCCGCTACAGACCCAGCCATTTGCAGACAGAAAAAGAGAGAAAGACAGAGCAGACAGAGACATAGACACAGGCAGAGGAAAGGAGAGGTAGTGGGAAAGCAACAGTTCATAGACAGGAGAAGCAAGGAAGGAGAGAAGTTCATAGACAGGTCAAGAGGCCATGTGGAGGTTAGACATATATGTAAAGAGAACAAATAAAGCAGAATACAGTAAATAAGACCCTCAGTGTGCTATAATGATAAGTAAAGACCACCTACTTACCTTATTTTGTGAGATTAGATACACGTTTTAATACAGTGCAATTTTATGTTTTATTTTAATTGCACAGATAAGTAATTGTAAGACCTGCATTTAATCCCAAGTCTTTTCATTAAATCCAAAGAGTAACATGAATATATTATGGTATATAGTATATATGGTATATTAAAGTACACGCTGAAGCAATGCAAACAGAATACCTGGTGTTACACACCATAATCCATCTGTACTTCACTCTACCCCAAGCCATGACCACCTCTATTATTTTTATTTTTTTATTCCAGGACCAGTAACATCCTTATGTTGCCTTGATGTGAAATATTTCAGCTCGACACTGTGATTTTGCATGGGCCTGAAAAAGCAGCAGCAACATGAGCCGCATTATTCACACAGACGATGCGAATCTTATGTACATTAAGAAGATAAACGCAACATATTTTTAATAAATGTACTAATAAATACTGAGGTATTAAATGTACTGTGAAATATACTCTGCTGTTATCATGATTGTTGCTGGGATGAGTCTGAAATTTAAAAATAAAAATAAAAACGTTAATCTTACGTTTAAAAATGATTGAAAAATCAAAAAAAGCCTTTCTTTGAAGGTGACATGAGAGTTTGTTCAATTTCATCTATCTGTAATAGGAAAACTGGTTAGTTTTAATGCTTATGAACATGTGAGACACAGTTAATGCCAGTTTATTTATCAGCAGGAGCTGGATGGGAAAATGCCCCCTTTTTTTGCTGATCAACACTGGTTCAGCATGTTAGGATAGTGAAGAAGACTATAATTGCACATTTTAATGTAGATATGGTTTGTCTGAATGTTGTCTGACATTTCAAATAACAACCCACAAAATCCATAGTTGATGTTTCTATTCATTTGTAAAATAAATGACTGAAACAGTTAAGGAGATTGTGAGTTTGTTATAGAATGTCACGACACACAAATTTTCAGATTGGCTGGCATGCAAAATCATTTACACACAACTTTATTTAAAGACTATTTGAATGCGACCTTTTGTGTATTGGTATATTAGGCAAACCTCTATTAACGTAATAGGATCAGGATCATTCTATATAGTATATTTTACATGTAGTCCCCCCCCCCCAAAAAAAAAATTAATAAAAAATAAGTATTTGTTTCATTTCCATTTATTAATTGTGTGTGTGTGTGTGTGTGTGTGTGTGTGTGTGTGTGTGTGTGTGTGTGTGTGTGTGTGTGTGTGTGTGTGTGTGTGAGAGAGAGAGATAGATAGATATATATATATATATATATATATATATATATATATATAGATATATATATATATATAGAGAGAGTGTTATAGTTATTTTTAGAGAGAGAGAGAGAGAGAGAGAGAGAGAGAGAGAGAGAGAGAGAGATTATGACTGGTGTTTATTGTAATTGTTTGTTGCCTTTTTGGACTCCTCTCAATGCGTGACTGTCACCCTCAATGCTTGACACTTGACAGCCCTGTACTACTACTACAAGCATAGTGTAGTTGGCAGGTAACGAAAGGTGAAAAAAATCCACCACACACAGTGTTTCCCTGATTTTGCCAACTAATATTTGTATGTAAGTATTAATAAGATCAAGGCCTAAAGCTTTGTTATAACAGAACATGAATAATCCTGCACTAATATCTGAACTAATCATGAGTTAAAGCATGTACTAATCAAAGACTAATAAAGAGCTAACCTTAGCTACAACATGAGTATCATGAAATGTGTGAATAACCACCACCTTAAGTACAAGTTTAAGTCCAAACACACTTCCTGTGTAAATATGAGTGTATGTAATTACACATCTAATTGCCAAGCCGATGATTCTCTATAATTACATACGTCTAATGATGGTAGTTAATGTGTAACATTTTGTACATACGTACGAATGACACTGTGCATAATTCCTTAATTAAAATTTACATAGTACAAAACACTTCATATAAAGTGGGCTTTTACTCCAAATTTGTTAATGACAAGCAATAAAGCCAGATGGTTTTGTGTTCACTCCACCTGCACTAGCACATTCTCCACTACCACAGATCACCACTGGGGAGCACAATAACTCTACTAAGTGTCCATGGCTGTATGCAAACCAAACAGCCCTTAGCAGGAGAGTGATAAGCTGATTTAACTTAACATGAGATGAGGGATAGAAAAACTGTGATATGAAGGTCACCATTTACTAAAAAATGGCATTCTAGAAATAGCCAAGCACAACAAAAACAAGCTGATGTATCGGTGCTTTCCCATGGCACCAGAATGACCTCTGGCTGCTTTACATTTAAAAAGGGAAGCAGCAGGGCCATCTCTAAATGACAGCAAGAGACCAAGACGTGCAGCTGATCTGCGGGGTTTAAAAAGAAAAAGGATCAGCAGGATATAATGCTGCATACAAATTAGTGTGAAGTTCTGTATTAGGAGCTTTAAATTATTATTTTTTTATTTTTTGCAGAAATGAAAAGATAAAAGTACTACAGCATAATGCTGAACTTTTTAAACAAATTTACTAACACTAATTTGGTTAAATATCTTCCTAAGGACAATCTATGGCTTATTTATAGTTTGTATACCATTCTATACGTTATAATCCTATAACAGTTATTCATGTCCATGCATAATAATTAATGATCTCCAACATCCTGCCATGGGCCATTAAAACATTTCTGCAATTTCAACCAATTATGATTATACACTGTCACACAATCTAATACTGTATAATGCCATTACTCTACTAATAAAGGACAATGAGTTTATGCCTCTTAAACAGGGCTTAGCACATGGGGAGAGAGCTGCTGTCTCCCTCTTCAGCTGGCATTGTGGTGTAAACCAGACAGATGATGAGAGTCAATGGTCAGCTTGCTCATTCTCTATAGCTGTCACATCTCACATGGTGCCCTGCTTGATGCTCAGCTCAGCATTCAAAACCTGGCCAAGGATTTTCAGCATACTGGACAATTCTCTATGTCTCATGTGATTCACAGTTTGGGCATGACTGGTAATGGCCCTGTGCAAACATACACAGCTGCTAGCACATACTGAGCAAGCAAAGCTCCCTTAGTATCTGCCAAATCATGTTAATATCAGTGTGCTGCCTAGAGAGTGATTCAAATCAACCAACACCTAAGATAGCAGTAGTTTAACTCACCTGTAACAGAGGCTCCAGACCTTGAGGTTGGTCTGACTTGTGTGCTGATGAGTCTCTGCGTATGGCCGCTGATGGGCTGCTTGGGGGATAACCTCTGTCCTGTGAGTCTCTGGAGATCCAGCGAGACCCTGCAGGCCCGCCTATGTCTCGCAGGGCCAGAGGGGAAATGTGTCCCCCAGTCATCCCCCCATCTCCCCCTACTGCCTCTAGCTCCATTTCCGCCTCAAGTTCAGCCTCCTCCTTCGCCTCTTTGTTGCTCTCTTCCAGGTGCTTCATGAGGACTGCGATTACAACGTTGACCAACACAAACTGAGCCGTCAGCACGAAGGACACAAAGTAGATAGGAGACACCACTGTGTTGTAGCACGTTCCAGTATCCTGAGCGCAGTCTCGCAGTGTGTCCTGAAATGTACACATAGACTCATAGGGTTACATGTAAACTTGTTTATACTAACACAATTACATCCACGCTGTCTTTTAAATGTATAAAATAGCATATCTTGCTTATTTTGCCTTAATAAATCCTGTGAAAAGTATAATTGTGTGTGAAATAATAATTTACGTTATATGTTATCTAACAGAATTCACGTTTACTTTTATCACTGCAGGCATACGGCATGTTTTTATATTGCATTCATAACACATTTTAATCTCTTTCTTTAAACTCATGTCTAATTCACTATTCTGCTCAATATGTAATTTACATTTATCTGTAAATCTGAAGATTTACTCTTCTGACAAACTGCTGTAAATGATTGATCGTTAAGAACAGTCGTCAACAGTGTTTTCTTCAACCTTTAATGGAACGTGACATCATTTACATATATGTGCAATTTATAAGAACACTCCAATGACATAAATCTTCCTTATTAGGGTGCTTAGTATACCAGGGCCTCG